>NC_068367.1:75697581-75790364 GCF_020536995.1 Dreissena polymorpha | reverse complement strand
AAAAGTTTCATAAAATGAGCAATTTAGGCCACATATATTTGACCTCTGACCTTTCACCACTCAAATGTGCAGCTCCATGAGATACTCATGCATGCCAAATATCAAGTTGCTATATTCAATATAGCAAAAGTTATTGCAAAATGTTTAAGTTGGCGCAAACCAACCAACCAACAGACCAACCAACAGACAGGGCAAAAACAATATGTCCCCCACTTCTATAGTGGGGGACATAAAAAAATATTTGTAGTTCAAGGTCGCGGTGTTGTAGTGGATGAGATATCCGCCTAGCGATCGGGTGTTAGTGGGTTCACTCCTTACTTGGGAAGCATTCTAATTATCTCCTCCATGGACACCAAGTACTGGTTCTTCCCAGGAAACCGACTCGATAATGTCCATGTCTGCCTACCATGCTCGAAAGGGCACTTGGCAGTATAAATAGATAGTTGTTTTTCATGCTCTTCCCATTTTTAAAGAAAAAAACTGAAGAAGTTATCAGTTTGGTGATGCCTTAGTAAAATACAGAAAGACCTATAATCTTTACTTCAAACTGCATTTACTTTGCTTGTAAAAATGTATTTATTTATTTCAGCTCCATGACTATGGAAGGTTTACACCAGTACCCGCCATAATCCGTCATCAGTGTGAACAAGTGCAACCGGAGCTGATTTCTGTGGTTACTCAAACCGACGATACGAGAGTTCCCAGAAGTATATCAACCCAGACTTCTACTGAAACGTCGACAGTTGGGATACAAGTGGATCGGCCTAGCTTCACCTTTGAGGATATAAGGGATGATGACGATAAGGTGTTGTTCTACACTGGTATCCCAACTGCTGGAACTTTTGAGTGTTTATTTGATGAGGTCAGTGTTGGAATGAAAGCAGGGTTAGCACGAAAAACCTGTCCCCGGAAAATAAAGTGTGTTTATAAACTGAAAATAGTCATGCTAATATAAACTGGAAAAGTGGCTCCTTAAAACTAGTACAAATTAAGTTTGATAAGAAGCTGAACAAGTGAACTTTGTGAGAAATTCAGTTTACAATTTAACTAGAAGTGTTTGACCATTGCATGTATGTATAAGTAATATACTATGTAATTATGTGAATAATACTTAATTTCACATTTTACAGTCAGCTTTCATTTGTGAAAATAAAATTGTTACTGATTATTATTTTCTTGTCTCATATTCCATACAAACATTTTCAGGCAAAAAAAGAAAATTGTGTTTCTGCGTTTGTGTGTTTGTGCCAATATATTTATACATGTTTTCTTGCTTGAAAGCAGTTTTGTAAGACCAAACAAATTATAAGACTGAAATTCTGATAAATATTGTACTGGATTCAAGTTTACATACATTAATTGACACAGAGCGTTTGAAAACACAGATTTCTTTTGTATACCTAAGTAAATGTTTGTCTTTAAGGTTTAGTACTGCTACTGAAGACTTAAT
This sequence comes from Dreissena polymorpha, assembly GCF_020536995.1. NCBI lineage: Eukaryota > Metazoa > Mollusca > Bivalvia > Myida > Dreissenidae > Dreissena > Dreissena polymorpha. The sequence goes on along the minus strand of NC_068367.1, from coordinate 75,788,914 downwards.
CAACAGTTAATTTATAATTGGGAGCAATAAACCCGTCAAGAATTTTTATGCCCCCGAAGGAGGGCATATAGTGATCAGACTGTCTGTCGGTCTGTCCGTCCGTCACACTTTGCGTTTAGGTTTCGAAAAATCCTCATAACTGCTATGTCGCTTTGGATAGCAATTTCATATTTGGCATGCATGTGTATATGGACAAAGCTTTTCCATACGCACACAAATTTTGACCCCTGTGACCTTGACCTTAAACTAAGGGTCCGCGTTTAGGTTTCGAATATGCATTTAGGTTTCGAAAAAAGCTCATAACTTCTATGTCGCTATAGTGATCGGACTGTCTGTCGGTCTGTCCGTCACACTTTGCGTTTAGGTTTCGAAAATGCTCATAACTTCTATGTCGCTTCAGATAGCATTTTCATATTTGGCATGCATGTGTATATGGTCAAGGCCTTTCCATATGCACACAAACTTTGACCCCTGTGACCTTGACCTTAAACTTAGGGTCCGTGTTTAGGTTTCGAAATATGCATTTAGGTTTGGGAAAATGCTCATAACTTCTATCAAGCGTATATAGGGGGCATAAGTCATCCTATGGTGACAGCTCTTGTTTAAAACCAAGATTTCTGATACAAGTAGCAACACCTGCAGAGTACTTGTCAGATGTAAAGCAGAAGTCATACCAGCAAAGCTTCCAAGGTGTCTATTAACTCAATGGGGTTCTGAAATGATCTATACTTGGACAAAAAGCATTGTGCACAGATTTTTAATAAGATGCAGCTGTTGATACCTCTGTGTTGATTTTCTTAATTTGGTTCATGCTTGCCACTCATTAATTTCATATCATTTTAACATTTTGAAACAGATTATTATCGTAAACCCTTCGGTTTTTCTCCAAACACAGGTAAGGTAATAAGTGATGGATAATAACATAGCAAAAGTTCTTTTTATGATTTATCATTTTAAGAGCAAATCAATTTAGCGGAATAACAATTGACAATCACGTTGTGATGGTATTAATGAACCGTACACAAATCGTTGAAAAGCATTCTACATGTACTACTGTAAAATTCATAATATGAACAGTTGATAAATATTTATACATTCATACACTTTTATGTACAATATTTATATGCTTTGTAGAGCTAAATGACTATTGAAACATAAAAAAGGAGGGACCTCAATGATGTCCTGTACTGTTGTTACTTAAATTATTTTCTGATCTGGCGTTAACTTTTGTTATTTAACCCTATTCCACTTGGAAGCACAGTGTAAACAGCATAAAACCAGAACAGCATGCTAGTAACTCGCAGTCTGTTCAGGTTTTATACTGTTTGCTGCTCATCAGTATTTAAGGGTTGGAAATGAAGCCTTTAAAACTTAAATTTAGTAATAAAGGTACTTTATTACATTTAACTTTTTAAGGAACTACAAAAGCTTGAAAATACATATTTAAGAAGTAAAGGGTTAATCTCTAGAGAAAAGTGAGACATCAAAATTATAAAAACATATTCTAGGAGCAAGGGTAAGCTTGCGAGAAATTCACAATTGTGATCTTAAATTCATATTTGTTACTATTCTTTAAAGATTGCACTCAATTTCTTTTAAATCTTTCAGTCTCTTGTTTCAGTAAAATTACTTCACCAAAATTGGATGCAGTTACACGTAATTTTCTTTCATCTTCCCAAAGTACGTTCTTTCCCTGACCTCTGGTTAATTTTTCAATACTTTGGCATTCAAGTTCATCCATTTGTAGCATATCCATCATTTTCGACATTTTATCCTTCACAGTTTCACTATTCAGATCTACGCTATCACTAAAGTTATATCCAATTTCTATAAACTTTGGTAATTTCACCTCTTCCTTCTCTTCTACAAAGTTCAAAAGCCATCCAGCTGTTGGGTTGCATATTTTCGAGTTTTGAACGGAAACTGTTCTCATTTACAGAAATCGCAAGAAGTTCTTTTCTGGTGTTATTTTCGACTGGCTCTAATTTTGACTCAAAGGTATGTTTCCGAAATGTAAATTCGCTAGACTTTTTAGGCGTTCGCTTTCTTTTCCGGGGATTATTAAATCTGTCCCACACGCATTTTTTTGAGGTTGATCTTAGAGTGCCGTCCTTCTTTTTAGCAGTGAGATCAGAAAGGGCATACATAAATGCACCAATATGGATACATGCTTCTCCGCTCCTGAAAATATATAAACATAATAATTAGACATACTTTCAAACTGCACTTTTTTTTTTGCTCGAGCATCTAAATTTTGATGAAAATTTCCCAGAAACTGGTCCATCCCGAGAATAGCTTGTGACCAGTATATAGATCTATGAAAATGATTGGTATAATGCCGATTCGGGGATCGTAACTACTAGTTCTTCTTGAATGCTCTGAGGGTTTATGAGTACATTCGTACACCTCACAACCCAGAGGGTAAATATAGCTGGGAGTTGGATTATTGCAACTAGGATTGTAACAGAGGCATGTCTCTTGATAAATTATTTATAACCTCGTTTCAATATTGCAAGAACTTATATGAAAAACTGTGTACACTCACCCGGCTGTGCAATTACATTCCGCTGAATGAACCTGTCCAGTGACCTTTGACAGACAGAGCCACACACTGTGATCTGGGTTTTCTTTCACATTTGCACTCGGTAGTGATGGTAATACTTTGCATTTAACAAAACAATGTTCCCATTTGTCACTTATGTCATGGTACAAAATACTGTGTTTATGTCTGTAAACATAATACAATTTTTTGATCTCAATTGTTTTTGTGTGTTCATTTTCAGCACAAAATAATTGTAGATGTCACTATCTATTAATGTAGGAAAGTCCATTAAGTCACTACTCAACGTTTTTAATACATCTGGATGTGGCAGCTTTTCACCGAGTGGCGTAAAAAGTTTTTCTGTTTTCCTTTTTTCATAATTTACTTCCGCATTCCTGTGCAGCTGTCGATCATTTAATCCTAGCTTTTGTACGCCTTTTGTCCTCAAGACAAGTTCATTCTTATTCCCTGACACATAATGATTATGAAATCGTAAATAATCCTTCAATTGTGCAACACTTAATTTGTCAATTTCGATGTCAGACAGATAACGATCGTTTTCTTTCTCATTCGACGCCATTGTTACTGGAAATCAATACTACCCAGCGATTCAATCGCACATTCTCGGCCCTTTCCGTCAAACATCGGATAAGTATTATGATAATCTGCGAGGGGTACCGAATGCCAGCGATTGAGAACCTCCAATTCCGGAGAATACTCAGGGGAGATATGCGACTTTCCGAAAAGGGCTCAGTGGCCTCCCTTATTCTAGAAGATGCCCAAGGGAAGTAACTGCCGTGAGGAGTTTGATCTAAAGTTTGCGAATGGGAGATATAGGCCCGACAATTCGAGTAAAATTACATACGCAAATTTGAATTAAAAAATAGTCATGAGGATGTTAAGCAGCCTTTTATTAAGTGGGTCTTCAACTGTCGGGTCCAAGTGCCCGATAATCGACTTTGGGACCCGACAATCGACTAAAGACCCAACAATACGGCGGTAAAATGGACGTTTGACCCACCATTTTACCCAATCTGAAACTATATATATATATATATATATATATATATATATATATATATATGTTGTTTGTTGTCAACCTTAATAGTGATTTTTTTATTAGATTAAATTAATTCTGAAAGAATTTGCATTTCTGAGATTTTTTTATATCTCAAATGATGTGCTAATTAAGTTAGGAGATCTTTGTGGTTACCACATATACCGAGCCGTTAGATTGAATTCTACTCCCGAGTTCGTTTTAAGTAATAATAACAAATTATTACTACAGTATATTCGTTACTAAAATGCATTTACTTGCAAGCTTATGTTTTATTCAGACATAATTTATAAAATTATATTTGATATAGTGCATGATTATCAATAAGATCGAGGATTATGTTCACCGTCTTTATATGGGCGGAGCTTATACGAATTCCATCTATTTTTGCCAACCAGTGGGCGGAGTATAAACTTTTGCAGGTGCGCGTTACATCACTCGTCAACTGATATGATATAATACATAATCGTCACAACACATTATAAATCCAACATACTAGTATCTTAATTACAATTTCAGTTCGTGCTGTTATAAAATAACTTAAAAGCATTGCTATTATAATTTGTAAATATGGAGTGGTCTGTTCGCTTGAGTGCGATGACTTTGCCGTTGATAGTCAACGATGAAGTGAAAGGAATCATATCTGGACTGAAGGCTGCAAGGAACAGTATTTCACAGCTGAAGGTATGTTGTAAAGCTTGATCTCCTTATAACATATTAAAAAAGTTCTGTCACCTTTGCCAAACAAAAGTAAATGGATGATTAAAGTGAGTAAACTACGTTCTATTGGGCCACATTTGTAACTGTAATAAAATTATATACTTGCTGGCTGATCAAATTCAGTTTAAATTTGTTCTAGAAATTAAATTATACAATGCTGAACTAATTAAATTTTTATTTGTTCAAGAAATATATTGACATGTTATTATAATACAGTGATATTCCTCTATTGTTTTCAACGATATAATTACGTTTTCTTAGTATGCATAAAAAAATATTTAAAAATCAATATTGAATTTGCTTGATAAATCATACCAGTATAAATCACAGTTTGGGTATTGGGTGTAGTGTGACATGTGTCCGCTTAGGTTAATTAACCACAGATAACGCTGCTTATTAAAATATACATGTATTTAACACCCCAAACCACCGCTTCACACATTTCCTTGCATTTCGCACAATGTACCAAACAGTGCGCACAACGTTCCAAAAGTGGAACAATGAAGAGGGAGCTCATTAAGACATTTGTGCATAATGTCCTGCACCCTCCCGGTCCCAATTGAATAAGTTTTTATCCTGCTATTTTTCCATCTAAGGAAATTATTTAATATGTAACTTATATCATTATTAAGTAAAATATACTTTCATTATAATTTTTTATGTGTGAAATATACATGGTTGAATAATCTTTTAAATTGTATTACTTAAATTAGTAATTATATTTTCCTTCTATATCTTACTTTCTTTGACTTAAACACGCATGGTTTACTTTTAAAAATGCATGATAATCTCTTTATCTCTTGTATTTAGCATGTCAGTTTGTTTATTATTGTATGCCAGCTTAATTTTCGTATATTACTTAAATATGTAGTATTTAATATGATAATATAATTTTCTATAGTGATAACTTATTATCAAGTGGTTTGTTACTAAAAATTATAAGCTTAAGTGTAGAACGTAATGCCAGGGGACTCTCTTTCACAGCGGTTAATTAGGGGACGAACGACAAATCTGCTAGGAGAATGGTCAGGGGTTTCGTTTAACTATTGGTGTTGAGTAACCTTTAAGCGACCAATCAATATCTTTGGGACGCCATTTAAAAAAGGGCAATCATGAACTTGTTTAATAAAACATAACATTTGTAATGGATAAAAATCGAAGGAAAGGTAACACTAAATATAACACGTTTTCGCTTGATGCATATTTGAGTAACTTTTTACACTGGGGCGTTCAACCGGGGAAAGACTAAAACAAAACGGTGGAAGATTTAGAGAATTTTGCTCGTCTCTGACAGTCTGAGTCTGTCTAGACTCTAGTCCAACATGTTTAAAAATATAAATAATAAAGCTACTTTTAATATTGGTAATATTTGGTTCCTTAGAATATAGCCTTAAAAAAATCCATCTAAATTCTTTGCGCGCCCTCAAAATCTGTCCTGGCTGTTGTATTAGCTTTAGAAACTTGTGCTGCGAATGGATTAGATGATGAATTTTCATAGGATATTTATTGACGCTCTCAAATATTAAGCTAATTTTAATATTGGTAATATTAAGAGCATACAACCGGGGAGGCAATCAAACAATGGTGGAGAGTTTTCTGGTTTTCTATTTTGTTGCGCAAATAAGATATTGTGAGCAACATTCAAGCCCGGATATCAGACACTAATAGCATAAAGGGGCCTTATCACACATTTTGGCATGTTTTGAAATAAGTAATTAAATAAATGTAAGCATTGGATCTAAAAAGCTCCAGTGAGAAATCAAGATGAAAACTTTAAAAAGTAGCCCACAGCAGGGCTCGAACCACTGACCCCCCGGAGACCTGAAGTAAAAACGCATTAGCCCGCTCGACTATTCTGCCAAGCATATAGGTATTTCGTATTTTATGCCCTATATAAGCAATCTTCGTAGTTTCACAAAATTAAACGACAACAACAGAACTCTCCAAATTTAATATGAAATCGTTTCGCGTTGCAACGCTTTATAATTTTCAGGTTTTTAAATCGTCAAAAGATGCATATAATGGCTATATTAGACCATGGTAAATGTTTGGTAACACTGTTTCCTCACAAATATCATAACTTAAACGAAAATTTGCGAATCTAAAACAACTTAGGGCTGGGGGTAGCTCTGCCCTTTATCGTGGTTGGGGACGTGCGGGCCCCAGACCCTCAGTCTAATTTTCCGGATTTCACATTTGGGACAATCGACCCCCCTGCTATAGAAGCTTATTCAGAACTGAATCGATATTTTTGCCTGATTGTCAAATTCGGTCATTTGGGCACTCATTGAACAGTGTAGTAAGTTGATCATTCTAGACTCTATAACTTGTAATATTACGGGATGGAGTGGGTTAGGTCCAAGACTGACATAGTTACAAATGTTACAAAATAATAACTTTAATTCGGGCTAGTTAAAATTGATTCGGGCTAGTAACATTTCCCAGCTGGTAGCCCGATCGGGATAGTGCCTTAAAAAAAATAATGCCAAGACTGGCGTAGGTATAACAATAAATGTGTTTAGAATTTAAATTAACATTAATGGACATGTGTAGTTCAGCAACGGACAAGATAAATTTCCTAAATTGTTGTTCGTGGACAAGTACAATTTTTTAAGATTTCGCCACCCCTGGACCTCTGCGCTACAAAGTTGTTATTCACTATCTTTATTATCCTTTCAATTATTCGCTCCTAAAAAGTTACTTATGTCGATTTGTTTCGACGACGACATAATGTGGAAATATAAACGGTGTCCGAATAAACATTACTTTATGCGCACTGCAGACTGGTTTCAGTTCCAGCATATAGCGCAGCATTTCTATGGCTATTAAACGACCGCACAGTCTATTAAAATGACAACAAGACTAGCACCTGTTACCTAATCAAAGCACTGGCCTATCTAGTTATGCGGAGATTCCATTCGCCCGAGGCTAAAATACGGTCGCCAATGCGAGCGGGCGACAGTTATTTTACACCCCTGCTAATCATTTGATTTTATTTGTTTATACATAATCTTGTTGCTTATTTATTTCTATTTCAAAAATATAACTTTTAGTATATTTTCGTTGTTATTAATGGATTTATAGCGAGTTAAACACAAACAGACACATTTTACCCCAGCCCTTTAAACAGTGTCGTTACTGAGTCACGTGACCGTTAGCAATTGATTAGCTTACATCAATTCTATTCTCCTAAGCAAGATGTAATTTATAAAACTGAACTCCAAATATAAACGCTACAAATTGGTATAAAGTATGAACATGCAGGCTTTTTCCGCCCTATGCCACGGGTCCGGCCCCATTCCCAATGCAAATCTGGTTGTTTTTTTCCAAATTGAAAAAAATTCCCAATTCCAAAAAAAATAATTTTTTTTTACCTTAAAATATATAAGTTAACCTGATCCGGTGTAGAAAATAGAAAGTGTTGCATAATTAAATTATCTGTTGCCTCGAATTTGTTTTAAAAACTGTAAAAATATGTTAATGATTATTTAAGACTTTCCTTATTTTCCTCAAAATCCGGCGCTTCGCACGATTTTTTTCACCTCAAAAAAGGCCAGGCCTTTTCCAAAAGTTCAGATTAAAAAACCTGCACTTATCTCACATGTTCATAATACTTTGTAAAATTTTAATTATAAGTTATCAAAATAGTCGTTATTTACCAGTTAACGGCTTCTTTGAAATATAAGGAACACTATTTACATGCGATTATTTTTCCCAATTGAGCCAATTTTGCGAATAATTTTTTTCCCAAAATGGGGGTTTTCACGACGCAAAATTCCCAAAATTCCAGTGTGGTGTATTCCCAAAATGGAGCGGTAAAAGCCTGACATGTCAACCGTAAATCTAGATTGTAATACGGTATGATATTTTCGAAAGTTGAAGTTATAACTCGCCGGGCTGCCCAAATCAGATGAAAACATAATATATATTTATATATCCAAAAACAATGCAACATGGGCTTTCTATTGATATTTACATGTATACAAATTGTTGACTTTGATTAAATGAATAATAGTGTTTTGCATAATTATGAGTACAATCTTATTAGTGCATATTTTTGTGATAATGTAATGATTCAATGTGCAGGGATGGAAACTTACTTTAAACAATGGATTGCCAACACTGGCAACCATCTTTACTTAGTATTTAGGTTGCCAAGCAAAGACTCACAATCCCAGTATGATGTTTATGTAGTGTCATATGTATGTAGGACTTCTTTGAAATATAATAAAAGATAACTAAACAACAACTTTGCTTAATTGACAAATTAATGATTAACTCACAGTAGCCAATTGCATTAAATGTTTAATTGCACTGAATTGTTTAAAGCTTAAAAAAGCAAGTTGCCCATCCAGACTACTAACTTTTGAATTTGTGTTGCCCAGGACAAAATGTACTGGCCCTGGGCTCACAGGCAACCACTAATTTCCATCCCTGATATGTATGTTTCAGAAGGAAAACGAACCTTAAGATTTGCCAAGAGTTAACAACTTCCTTTCTTAACTTAACATTGTACAAAATTTTCATTTAAAATGCCTTATGAATCTTGTGACAAAAAAGAACAAGTCAAGAGTAAAGTTATTGCTACTTAACACGAGGAGAAAATAAAAGACACATACATTCATCTTTGATTCAACTTTTGAACCATAGAAATACCTATATAAAAAAATTCGTATGAAATAGGATATTCAAGCATAAAGTTCATTGGTATGTCATGTCGCCAAAATTGTAAGAAAAAAAAGATTTTGACTGAATTCTATTTCAGGTGAAAGTAGGAACAGCTTGCTTTCTGCTCTCTTTGGAAGATAACACCAATGAAGGAAAGAAAACTTGTTCGGCTTTCTTAAAAAGATGGTCCAGCTATGGTAAAATAATTTTCATTCTTTTCAAACAAAAGTTTACAGAGCTATCAGCCTATTAATCATATTAATGGCTTCTTGGTTACAGTAACATTAAAAAATTGTGCAATAAAACGTTATTTTGTATTTTTAGCTCTACTGGCCATAGGCCAGAAGGGGTTATGGGATGGCATGGTTTCTGTCTGTCTGTGTGCGCGTTAGACTTTCTCTTGTTTATCCGATAAAGTCCACATTTTTCATCAGATTCTTTTCAAACTTGTCCAGTGTGTTGATATTAATGAGGACTCTAACCCTATCGAAAATGGGTTACATCAGAGTAAAAAGTCCAGAATTAACTCCCCTTGAATTTGAGAAAATTGTGAAATAAGGCTTGTTTACGAAATTAAGTCCACAGTTTTTATCCAAACATTTCCCGACTTTCACAGTGTCTTTATTTGAATGATGAGTCAAACCCTATTGAGAATGAGCAATATTGGAGTTATAAGTCCAGAATTATCTCCCCTTGAATTTGAGAAAAAAATGAAAATCTTTTAACATTTTGCCATAACTTTTGCAATATTGAAGATAGCAACTACATATTTGGCATGCATGTGTATCTCATGGATCTGCACATTTTGAGTGGTGAAAGGTCAAGGTCAAGGTCATCCTTCAAGGTCAAAGGTAAAAAAAATAATCAAAGAGGCGCAGAAGGGGACATAGTGTTTCCGACAAACACAATTCTTGTTTGTTTAAATATGAAGTTCTATCCTTTTGAAACTTCAACGGATGTTTTATATCATCAAGGGCCAGAACCCCATTGAGAGTGAAGAAAATTTGTCCAACTTATTGTTGAAAAGGAGCCATTTGAAGTTTAAATTTTATGTATTTTTTTGTTTATGCGATGAATTTCCCATTTTGGGTCTGTTTGTTTAAAACTTACTCAGATTGTTCATACTATCAAGGGCTTGAGCCCTATTGATTCCAGCCAGTAGAGCGATTCAGGCCCTCATGGGCCTCTTGTTTCTTACAAGCTTTGATCATTATGTGCCTTTATATTGTTAAAAGATGTCAATTATCTGGAGAAAAGGTGTAGTAGCTACCTGTAGAACATAAAATTAGATATGTTGATATTTTCAAGGGCTGATTATTTCAATTTCTGAACTTTGAACAAGAACAACACATTGTTTATAAATAATTTATTAAAGAAAATGGGAGCAGAATTGATAAGTATTGCCAGTAAACTAATTGAAATGAGTTGGATTAAAAAGGACAATTTCATTGTGTAAATATCCAGATTTAAAGATGCATTTGTATTTGTATTGAAATGTTAACTATGTGTGGTTCAACCAGGGTTTTTAATCTGATTTTGGAGAAAGGGCCTGGCCTTTTTTTAAGGCGAAATAAATCCCGCGAAACTCCGGATTTTGGAAGAAAAAACACACGAAATGCCTGATTTTGGGGGAAAATAAGGACAGTCTTAAATAATCAATTAAGCATATTTTACTGTTTTTAAAACAAATTCAAGGAAACAGTAAATTTAATTATGCAATATTATTCTATTTTCTACACATGATCAGGTTAACTTATATATTTAAATGTTAAAAAAAATAAAAATAAAAATAAAAATTGTTTTTTTTTGGAGGGGAAAATGAAATCTAGGGGAAACTTTACCAGCTAAAGGGAACCAAAAAATCGGAGGGGAAAGGGCCAATTTTCGGCGGGTCACAAAGAAGGAAAAAAAAAACCTGTCAACTGTTGTGGGTTGATTCTGAAAGACACATACCTCGTTGAAAATATATGTTCTTAGTTGTTTATCAAAAACAATTGGAAAAACGTGGGAATCATATTAAAAAATATTCCAACCAAATGAAGTTCCATTTTTCAGTTATTTTATATGCAGTGAGTGTCCGTGTACAGGTTCAGTTGTTCAGACTTAAACAACTCAATTTTAAATGAACTCCTTCACAAAATATGATAAAATCACAATATCTGGCTCTGTAGTTTACAATAAAATGTTTTTATTGCAGTTCAGTCAACCACATCAGATTCAGAGGACAATATGCCAAGTAGTGATGATTCCTTCACTGGTATGCTGTATAATTTCAGGGCTTTTTTCGCAACTTTGGAAACATGTACTTTACCCTTTAAAATTGATAATTCCAGTGTCAATTTACCCCAAATTGGGAAAATATAAGTAAAACTTAATGAATTGATGGATAAATTGTTTTTGATAAATGATTATATTGGTAATTTCAACATGTAAGTCCTTTATATACACTGGAAGTCTCATATTTTCTAAACTTTTTCAAATCAACCTATTGGGATATTTTGTGTGAGGGATTTGGGAAAAAATGAGTTTTGCTATTGATAATATAATTATTGCTTATAGTGGCTATAAAATCAGCTGAAAAAAGCCTGAATTCTTTTATTGACACTGAATTATTTATTTTTATAATTTTTCAATTTACAAACAAAGGAACTGCTAAATGAACTTAATGTTTTTTTTTGCAAGAATAAAGCATATGTTTAATGGTGACCCATGTTTTAACCACTTGTGTCATTGCAGATAGTTTAAAATTTATAAAGAAGTGTGCTTCAAAATTGCTTTATTTTAACAGCTTGTATTCATACCATCCATAATGTTGTGCTGGATTTTTCAAACACATAAATAAATGCAAAAAAAACCACACAGTTGCATTTAAAAAATATTTTGTCTGCTCCATAAGGATACAAAAAAATTGAATATTTGTCCTCAAAAATAAAACTAGCGAGCGAAATAAACAAAAATGAATGAATGGTGTGAGGGGGTGTAAAGTGGATGGGTATTCATTCTATTTTTTGTTAAACAGAGTCTTTAACTGATGTGCCAGACCTTTCTTTGGATGATGGAGTTGACGTTGATAAAGGCACGTGATTCTTCTACGAAAGGTACCAGTAATTATATAGATTTTGCATTGTAGCACTAGATTTTTTTTTTTAATTCTTTTAATCAAAGAAAATCTAATTACCAAATCAGTCCAGCCCAAAAATCACCGTTATTTAAAAGAAATTGATCTATTTAGACCCGTATTTACTGCAATTAAATAACTATTGGGATCTATACACTCGATCAGAGCTTCCTTAATTGGGCAGAAAGATAATTTTGTGAATCAAGTTATTTTTTTCACCCAATTGGGAACATGTCCGTTGCCATTCGGAAATTTTCGCGCCCTGAAATCACCAAATTGGGTAAAATCAAGTTGTGAATTGTAACAATTGAAGAATGTTTTTTTTTTACTTTGTTTACTTGTTTAACTTTTGGCAGCTTTTGTTAACACAGGAAAGCTACATAAACTTTTATTCACAGTCTTGCACAAACAACATTTGACCAAAACACAGATTGTTACAGACATAGTTCTCTGCTTTTATTTGCGTTAAATATATCAAGCTGGCATCTTTCTGGGCTGATGAGAGTCCAGACACCCCCAGGCTTCATACTTATCACTAGACTACTGTCATCTTCGACAATTTTTTGCAGTGTACTGAGGGGAAAAGGTGGACTAAACAGACGCTTAACTTTTTACAAAGCAAAGATCGCTTAACAAGTTGCTTTTTACTTATCTAGGCTTTAATTTTGTTCTCGACTCATGGCGAATATTGTCGAAAGCGTCAGAAAATTCAGACGGGTTTATACTTTGCCATAACATACACGTATTTAATGTGCAAATTTAACGTTAAATGTTTAAACCAGTCAATGATTGAGAAGTAAAATGGGCAGCAAGTTGAAACAGTCTCGAAATACGTCAAGTTGGCGATTTCGGGGAATTGTTTACTCGATTTTGTTGTAGTTTTTTTTGAAATTGGGATGGGTCTGGTTCATTTTGGGAACAGGTCCATAGGTCATTTGGAACAGGTCCGTTTACCGTATCTGTCCATAGAAGGAAAAATAACACTAGCTTCTGTCTCTACCATACATAATCTGGCTATTGAAAAGTTTGTGAGATCAAGTTTCTGAAATCTCGACAATGCTGTGTTTACTTGTAATTTATATTTGAACTTGGTAGGCAATGAACAATGACAATTTGCTGAAAAACAATAAGTAACACTAACAAGTACTACTTTGTTTCAGACACTAATGAGAATGAAGCACAAAAGATGTTTTTGGGTAAGAACAATTATATATAATGTTGGAGTGAGCTTGTGATAATGATATTGTTTGGTATTTTCATTCCGTCCATTATTCTGACTGTCTGAACTGGGGTCTGTCACACTTTTCTTAGCTGTTCTCAGTAACTTTTGTATGGAATTTCATGAAACTTAAAAATAAATGTCTAGCATACTGCCACTGATAAATAAATGAGTTTGCTATAGATGCATTGTTATCTCAGGAATTAAGATCATGATATATCGATAAATCAATTTAATGTTGCACCACTACAGGCAAGTGACAATGCAATCATGAATGTCTTGTTTGAATTTACTGTTCATCAACATTTTTTTAGGAATATTCGATGTCCACATTGAAAATCTCATCCCACCTTCGCCAAAAAGAGCATCAAGACTGCTGGACCTTGAACACGTGAAGTTTTTAATGGACTCTTTTCAAAGTGGAGTTTTTCAACAACTTACAATCCTGGTAGGAATGGTCCCTGACGATTGTGACCCGTCGATATTAAAGATGAAAGGTATATATTCGAGCACTATTTTATATATTTAGCTCACCACAGTACAAAGTGTACAGTGTGAGTTATTGTGACAAGTCTTTGTCTTTCATCAGATGTGTTTTGGGATTTACCTTGTAATTCCAGAGTTATGCCCCATATTTTTACTGAAACTAATCTATTTTTGTCAACTTTTTGCCGTCCAGAGCTGATTTTTCAATAACTATAATATTGCATCCAATTTCCTTAAGCTTTTAAATCAATGTCTATCATCATACATTGTACTGCAGTTTTGCATGTGTAAAGTTTGTTAAGATTGTCCTGATAACTTCAGCGTTATGCCCTCTTCTGTGACTTTAATCAATATAATCAATAAATTTTGAAAACCTTTTTTTGGTGTCCAGAGCTGTTTCTGTTTAAATATTGGATGTAATTTTACGAAACTTAAAATAAATGTGTATTATTTAGACAATAACACACGACAGAGCTGGGCTGGACGTCTATAATCTGCCCGCTGCCGACATAACAGCTTTGTTGAATCTCAATTTTATTGATCACTGTTGGCTAAGGCTGAATGTGGACGCCATTTTGTTCAGTAAAAGTCGCGTGTTTCCATTCTTTTCTGATATGAAAAATCGGCCCGGCTCAGCGGGCTGATATAATTTATATTGGCCCGCTAGAGATGAATAACGGCCCTGTCGCAAAGTCATTTTGTTACTATTTATAGTAATGATATGTGATATACTGCAATAGTGCACATACAATTATGTTGGGATAGCCTTGGTACTTCCAGAGTTTTGCCCCCTTAATTTATCAAAATTGAAGAGTAGATTAGTAACTTCCATGGACTTACAGTCCCATTACTACTGAAATAAAACGAACATTTTGTATAATATTTCGTAAAATAACGTATAATAAACAACGAAACATAGTGTTCATTTTTACATTAGACAATTGCCGAATTTTCAACGCCAGATGTGGTCTGGTAAAATAGATGCTCGTTTTTATTATTAATTTGCATATATAATGCCATCTTCATTTCCCACAACAATATATATTATTCATACGACACATAAACACTAACAGGGTACCATTTTAGTGTTTCTGTTTCCTATGAATAGATCTATTTGCAGTAAAAATAAAAATGGAATAAATTGTGTCACAAATAAATAAAAACCAGCATTTTGTTTCTTCAAAGATCTATGTAATTATACCACATCTAGAGTTGAATTTTGGCTTTTGCTTAAAGGAACACTGATTGTTTTGGTGTTGACTTTATTTAAAAAAATACTTTACTAATTTTTGTTGATTTTGAGCGTTATAGAGGGTTTAATATAAAAAGAGAAATACTTATGATGAGCAGATTTAAGACAGTAATTTACTATTAGAGACCGGTGAAATAATGATTTTTTTATATTCTAAATGCTGCTTGGTGATCTTATTCTGTTAAACTAGTACATTGCATTTTGTCAACTTATAATGATATCATGGAACTGCAGGTGCCGGACAGGTTGAGACCCTTGGAGGGAACCACACAAGGGAAGCCCTTCAGGGTCTTCTAAGGCGTGGTCTCGCAACTATAACCACAGTCAAAATGAATATTTATTCAGCCCTGTCAACATGCACAGCCTTAACGGTGGGTTGGCAGCACAATGTTTGCTTGCAGGAGAAGCAAAAGCCTCTAAGCTTCATTGACAAGGTGAGGCTTATGAGACAGGTTCGCCCATCAATGCACATGTCACCAACGGATATGAAGGCTTGGAAAGAAGCTCTTTCTTCCATCTTTCATGTGAAGGTATAGTTACACTTATATAATGGAAGGGTCTGAAACTTGCATTCTCATGCTTATATAGTATGGTTTGACCAAGACACTTTTAAACAGTTTTTCTTTGAATTATTTAGATTTAAATCAATGAACAGAGGGATCAGTTGGATTGGCATTTGACTACCTGCTAACTCATGAATGGCTGTTGAATGATTTGACATTTAATAAATATAAATAAACACCATTTTGATGAAAAGTACTTATGTAGGCATTGACAATATTATAATCTTAACATAGTTGGTGCACATTAAAATTGTCTGCAAAAAGCAATACCAATCCTATGTTTAAAGCAAGCACGTTGAGAGACTTTATTATAGTTTAACCCTTGGCGGGCGGCATCCACAGCAGTGTCCGCTCTCTAATTGAAATAGTTTTCATCCGATCTTCACCAAACTTGGTCAGAAGTTGTGTCTAGACAATATCTAGGTCAAGTTCGAATATGGGTTATGTCGGGTCAAAAAAAAGGTCACTGGGTCACTTAGTGCATTTCAAGGATTAAGCATGATGTCCGCTCTCTAATTTAAGTAGTTTTCATCTGATCTTCACAGTGATTTTTTTTGCTCAAATTTACAGCCGAATTTTGGCTGCTTCCCAATCGCAAAAATACACGTTTTTTCCCAAAATTCTGACCAAAATTTCCCAAAAAAAAGCCCAACTTCAAAAAAAAAAAAAAAATTTTTTTTTTTTTTTTTTTTTTTTTAGAAAGAAGTCTCATATAAATTAATTATGATTTCTTAAATCTAGGTCTCAACTTTATTTTTTAAACATCTTACAAAATATATAACTTGGATTTAGTCATTTTTGTCCATAAATCATTCCCAACTTGCCACTTTTATTGATTAAAAAAAACAATTTCACCAGACTCCTTTTCTAGAAAACTCCCTGAACATGCACTTAAAAACAATATCACTTCTGTTACTTATAATCCTATTTATAATGCTTAATTTTTCCCAATTTTATGGTTTATCGCGCTATTTTTCCCAATTTCACTGTTTATCGCGCTAATTTTCCCAATTCAAAAGGCACAGGCTGTAACAAATTAAAGCAAAAAAAATCACTGCTTCACCAAATTTGGTCAGAAGTTGTGTCTAGATGATATGCAAGTAAAGTTCGAATATGGGTTATGCTGGGTCAAAAATGAGGTCACAAGGTCACATAGTGCATTTCATGTGTATGGTGTCCGCTCTCTAATTGAAGTAGTTTTCATCTGATCTTCACCAAATTTAGTCAGATGTTACATCTAAATGATATCTAGGTCAAGTTAAAAAAAGGGTCATGCCGGGTCAATAACTAGGTCTAGAGGTCACTTACTGCATTTCAAGCATTAAGCATGGTGTCCAAAACCTACAATTGGGCGTATCTTGTGACAGTTTGGCACTCTTGTTCAAATTTGACTTTTCTGCTATCCAATTATGTACAATATTTGGAGTAATATAATGGGCATTGTTCACTGTTGAAAGAATTAACAGGTCAAAAGAGTTAAGTTAAAATGTGGTTACTGACCAATTATCTGCAACTCATCTTGCTACCAGTTGTTTATAAAAAAAATATATCCAATATTTTACATT
The DNA here is from genome assembly GCF_020536995.1 of Dreissena polymorpha. Lineage (NCBI taxonomy): Eukaryota > Metazoa > Mollusca > Bivalvia > Myida > Dreissenidae > Dreissena > Dreissena polymorpha. The sequence goes on along the minus strand of NC_068367.1, from coordinate 75,771,724 downwards.
GGACAGTCCTCTAAGTTGATTATTCAAAGCATTATTATTTATAGTTTTGTATACTGAATGGTTATCATTATTCATGATTTACAGGACATCAGAAGATTCCAGAATTCGTATGGACTGCATATGAAGATGGCTCAGCTTGAACAGAGAGTTTGGGCCATTGTGGAGGAAGTCTCGGGTGGTGCAGTGAAAATCTCTGAAAAATTCTTCAGACCACTCTTGAAAATTCAATCAACCGAGGATATTGAGTCGTGTCTGAACATTCTGCGAAGCAAAGGATTAGCTGAATATAACAACAAAATGTAAGAATTAATTGTGAATTTACAAAACTGTAACAGACTTTAAAATTTTCATTGTATTTCTTATAACGCAAGTGGGAGTGGTGTCATGGGAACAAGCTTATTTATTTATCAATTGATGATTTTCAGGCATAATTTTGTCAGACCTGCCTTGTGTGATCTTGACATATTTGTCACAATGATTGTTTGATGTTTTTTGTGCTGTTAATCCGGACAATGCTTGTCTAGAGAGCTACTCTGTCATTAGTAGGCACAATATCAAATAATTTGACAGTGGCTTTGTCAAAAATCAACCAAATTTACTGCATTTTATTTAAACTGTATGTCTTTAGCTAAAGGGTATCATCTTATTTGAATTATTAAAGGAAATATTGTAAATGTGAATATTATTTTTTTTTAAGAAATAATAGACTGGTAGGCATTAGTTATTGCAGTAGTTTTTTTTTGAAACGGTTAAAAAACACAAATATTTATTTTTATTATTTTATGTTTGAAATACCGTCCAACCATCGCACCCAAGAATCCCCCCCCTTCCCCCCCCCCCCCCCCCCGATTTTTTTTTTCATTTTTTTCGCATTTTTGGAAGATAATGTAATAAATGTCCACACCCCCACACTATACACCCCTCTTCACTCCACCCCTCCCTCCTTTGTGATTGAAAATGAGAGTCCGTTCCCTTAAAAAAAGAAAATAGATGAGCGGTCTGCACCCGCAAGGCGGTGCTCTTGTTATAATTTCACAAGCATGTTGAGGCACCTGTGTCGCGGGACGTTTTTAAAGCCCAGGGTTTTTTATCTTACTTTGGGGAAAGGGCCTGGCCTTTTTTGAGGGGAAAAATAATCGTGCGAAATGCTGAAATTTGGGGGAAAAATCACGTGAAACACCGGATTTTTGCGGAAATAAGGAAAATCTTAAATAATCAATTTAACATATTTTGCTGTTTTATAACAAATTCAAGGCAACAGATAATTTAATTATGCAATATGTTATAATTTCTACACTGGATCAGGTTAACTTATGAATTTAAAGTTAAAAAAAAAAATTAAGGGAAAAAATCAAGTCTGGGGGAAAATTTGCCTGCTGAGGGGAAAAAAATCCGAGGGGAAAGGGCCATTTTACGGCGGGTCCCAAAGAAAGAAAAAAAGCCCTGAAGCCACAGACAATGTAAAACATGTTGGTGTTGTATATATTTGAAGTTAATTTTTGATTATTTTTTAGAAAGGAATTTTTGGGATCCAGACCACTTACAAAAAAAAGAAAGCAAACTGACCTGGAAGATGATGCCAATGAGGAATGTTCAAACACTTCTGAGGGACTCCTTGTAAGTTAATTAATTTCCTTTTTTGTATATCAGAAACATGAGCAATTAAATAAATAGTATTTGGTTTATGTATTTACACTGGTGAACTGCAAGTATTAAGAAAGGCCTTGTGTTTGATTGGAAATCAGGTAAATGATGTTAAAATGAAAAAGTATTTGATCTTTTAAATAGCCTGCAAAAGCATTTTGAGAACATTACCTGTGAAATTGGGAAGTTGTGCTTCAATTTTCCTTGTGAGAATAAAAAAGTTTGTTTGCATGGCAAAAAAAAAAACTTCAGAATTTTTTTTTTGGGGAACATGAAACTACTATTAAAATCGGCAGAGAAAGGGTCTGCTCATAGATCAATATATTAACTTGTACTTCTAGGAGAAGTACAGCAAGGTAGTTGATGAGCTTCAAATGATGAAGGACAAATGTTCCAAACTGGAAACGGAAAACTCAGAATTGAGGCGTCAACTGACAGAGCGTAAGTGCATATATTTCTTATAATATTCTTGAACACTTAATGAATGGATCTTTTTTATAAATGATAACTATTTCTTGACTTACAGAGTTTAGAATAATTCACAAACATTGGTTTAAGACCACTTCGAGTGAACACACATCTTCTTATGCCAACCCCATTAATTTGCCTAATATTTCAATGTTTTTAAACCTGAATATGCAGTTTGAGTTATTAGGCATAGACACAAATGTCCAGGCTTCGAGTACCAAATAACCTCATAAAGACCCTGTTTGAGACACCAGTGACAGTTGATCAGATATAAGTTGACATACATTGACACTTGATCATAAGTGAGTTATCCTGATTTATATGTAATAAATATTTTTATGCACCCCTTCCGAGAAGAGGGAGAATATTGTTTTGCACATGTCGGTCGGTCCGTTAGTTGGTCGGTCCATCTGGCAGAGGACCCCTATTGATTTTCAGGTCACTAGGTCAAGGTCACAGTGGTTCAGGATGATAACTCAGGAATGCTTAGGCCTTGATCATGAAACTTCATTGGTACATTGATCATGACTGGCAGATGACCCGTATTGATTTTCAGGTCACTAGGTCAAAGTTAAAGGTCACAATGGCCTGGCTGCCACTACAATGAACTGCCCATTTGGAGAGCATGCGTGTTTTACAAACAGCACTTGTTTTTACATCTTCTGTAATATATTTCTATTAATTTTTTCTGTTTATTGAATTGTCAAGTTAATGCTAATAGAAGTATTCTTTTCCACAATTATCCTAAGATTTAGACATAAACAACAGTTTTCGCAATTTATCTACCGTTTATTGTTTGTTCACCCATTGAAATACATAATTTGGGTATAATTTGAAAAATGTGCTAAAATGATGACGACACGGTGGTCTGCTCAACTTGTCACCTGTCCCAAATAAACCATGAATAGTTGTACTATCAATATGAACATTTTTAATGGTCCATTTCTCAGAGACTGTCAAAGACATTTGGTTCAACTTAGGTATTCATGATTACCAATTAAAAATGCATCTCAGTTCTCAAGGGCAAATAAGCCTAAATTGAATCATTAGGGCTATGAATTAGCAAGAGTCCAGTAGCCATGGGCCCTAAAACTTGAGCTGGGCTCATAAAGATAAGAACACACTTGGGAGAATGGGTTAAAGTTTTAGTTTTATAACCTTTTCTCATAATTATGGCCCATTTTCATGTTGTAATTTTCATTGTTTATTGACCCTATTGTTGAGGACAATTTCTTTAAAAAATGGAAATAGATATTTGGTCATAGTCAATTATTCTTGTTTATTGTCACAAAGTGAACATATTTATCAATGGCAGATAAACCTTGATATTATTTTTCTAAATGTGTGCCCCATTTTGAACATTGAGTGTTGGAGTGTCACTGGTAACATTTACTTTACATGGACAGTTAACCTTAATACTAATACTAATGACTTCCTCTTCTCTACCTAACACTCGGACAAGTGGATGACAATGTCTGCAGATGGCTCATGCTCGGTAGTTCATCAAATCAGTTCAGGGTCTTTTATTATATCTGAAAACAGATTGCTGGAAGTCCAAGGAAAATTCATCAAAGGACAAAGAAATTGAAGCATTCTGGAGATTTGAAGACGGACGAGAGGAATGGTTGCCGGCCAAATTGATCCGAAAATATGCTAACGGTAATTTTAAACATAATAAAATATTTTACGAATAATGTACAATTTTCAACTGAGATGAACAAAATCCCATATAAAACTGACCATATACTAAAATAAGCTTTAATTACTGTGAATAAATAATCAGTTGTAAGTTCCCAACTGGTATGCCCAGAGGGAACTTGTGATATATCAAAACAACACTGACAATGTTGCTGACAATTTTGTAATGGTATTTTGACCAGTAGGGGAATTTTGCATTGCATGCAATGATAATCTTGTTTATATTGTGAAACTCAACATATAAACCCTTTTTTCTGTTCTTGTCTGTTTGTCAAAAGCTGACAGCATGCATATTTTCAACTAGTAAAGTGACTGTTAGTTTTAAAAACACCTTGCTTAAAAGGTACACTTCTAGAATCATAGTGAAATATATATATATTTCATAAAGCAGTTAGTTATTAATAAAGTTATGTAATATATATATATATATATTACATAACTTTATTAATAACTAACTGCTTTATTATACCCCACCACAGGCGTTTGGTATTGCAGTAATGTCTGTCACACTTTTTTGTTGTGCAGCTCCTTATTCATTTCTCATTCATTAAACATAAAAATACAGAATGATTATCATCAAGAACTGCCACTCATATCGTGAGGGTTGGCGATTGAAATTAATTAAAGAGAGTTATTATTTTGTGTAGATTTTATGTTACTTATCCATATTGCTGTACAATTTATTCATAAGCAGTGAATGGTACCATTTCAACTTAAACAGATATTCATAAATTGCTGTAGTCCATCTTGTTTTGGCAATTTTTTCCCGTTCACTCATTGAACCTATAGCAGGGATTTGTCTGTCAGACACCCTTCAATTATGTAAGTGACAATTTAAACATGCAAAGACATTTCACATCACACAACAACTGTGTTTGATATTTATGCCCCCCTTCCAAGAAGAGGGGGTATATTGCTTTGCTCATGTCGGTCGGTCTGTCAGTCGGTCCGTCCACCAGGTGATTGTCAGACGATAACTCAAGAACGCTTGGGCCTAGGATCATGAAACTTCATAGGTACATTGATCATGACTCGCAGATGACCCCTATTGATTTTGAGGTCACTAGGTCAAAGGTCAAGGTGACCAGAAATAGTAAAATGGTTTTTGAATGATAACTCAAGAACGCATACACCTAGGATCATGAAACTTCATGGGTAGATTGATCATGACTTGCAGATGACCCCTATTGATTTTGAGGTCACAAGGTCAAAGGTCACGGTGACCCGAAATACTAAATGATTTTCGGATGATAACTCAAGAAGGCTTTTGCCTAGGATCATGACTCTTCATAGGTACATTGATCGTGACCCGCAGATGACCCTTATTGATTTTCAGGTCACTAGGTCAAAGGTCAAGGTCACAGTGACAAAAATCGTATTCACACAATGGCTCCCACTACAACGGACAGCCCATATGGGGGGCATGCATGTTTTACATACAGCCCATGTTCAAATTGACAATCATATTGGTTTTTTCTGGCGCTGAAAACATGAATGGTATATTTATGCAGTATCTTTATATATCCCATTGTGAGTGCCAAACTATAGTTTTCAAGCAAAACATTGTACATTTGACTCTGCAGTATCAATTGCTATGAGTACTAATGCTATAATTTAAAAGACATAATTAATAACCATATGATTATCATATCGCCTGGCTGTATAACAGCATTCAGATTCTTACATTTCAAGATGTTTTTTATTCAGGAGAGTGTTCAGTCCAGTACTCTGATGGAGTTAGTAGAGTGAGGTCCTCATGGGTGAGAGAGGTGGGACAGATGTAAGGTCATCCTATTGCCACATCTAGAAGTTATACCTATTTTCTCAAGACTAAAAATGTCGTGAACTTAAAATAAATGTTGATATCAATATTTGCAACCAGAGTACATATTAAGGCACTTGATGTTATTTTTCTGAATGATTGAAGTCAGGTTTCTCATACTAAGACATTTCCCTGTCAAGTTATGGAATTAACTTAAATTTTATGGTGTGCAATTTCTGTTTTATAAAAAAATGCATAGATAATTTTTATCAAATTGTGAGACTGATAGCTTCATTTTTTTTATAAAATCATGCAAATGATTGCCCTTTTTTTGAAGTAAAAGAAAAAAAAAATGAATTTTACATCACACTGATGATCATATTAAGTGTATGCATTATTCTATATGATTTTGTTCAGTTTAATGTTGGAATTGAATATTCCCTAATCAACAATTTGATTCTCTTTACTGCACTTTTGTTTATGTGCATTATCCAAAGAATGTTTGAATTCCATTTTGAAATGCTTGATGAGAACTTGTGGTTTCACTTAGGTATATGCTTTTTTCATTATTGGTTTTGTTCAGTGGTGGTGGTCATATTCTTCTTATGTCATTTCGGTCAGTAGAATATGGGACTTGTATATAACAGTTTAAATGTTTGAATAGTTTATGAGATTATTTTAAATAAAACTATTTTTGAATTTCTTTCGCTATATAATCAAAAGTTAATTAAAGAGATTTCACGTTTCTTACTGTTGCAATCAATTTAATATCTTAAAATAACCTGAGATCTTTTAAGAAACTAGACAAAAAATAAGTTCTAATGGTGAACAATTCATATTCAGTCAGCCTTTGTAAGCCATTGTAACTGTGAATGTGTTCATGTGCATTATTCTAACATTTTTTTGATTTCGGTTTAGAAATGCTTTGTATGAACTTGTCTTCATTTTAAAATGCTTAATTAAAATTGATTTTGTAAATTTGTGATTACCAATGTTTTATTTTGTATGTCCTATATGATGTTTGAGTATTTCAGAGAAACAATAAAGTTTTGCCCTTACAATACATACTAAAATTGTGGCAGAATTGTTTAGTAATGAAAATACAAATTGCAGCAATTGCACTTGTTAAAGAACTTTGAATGGTTATACATGTAATAGCGGTAAAGATTGTTTTATTTAAATATTTAATTTGCATAATGACTTCACATGTTAAAAAAAAATGTTTAGCATTTTTTAATACTTGTATATTTTGAGAACTAATTTAAGTGTGACATAAATAATATTGAATCATTCACACTATTTAATATATATTTTCTGACCTGCTGACTGGTGGATTGAGTACATATTAGTATACTGGTATTGTTTTTTATTTTTGAAATTTCACTGATTGAAAATTTACACATCATTTTGTGTGTTCTGTATTTACTATGCCCCCCTTCGAAGAAGAGGGGGTATATTGCTTTGCACATGTCGGTCTGTCGGTCGGTCCGTCCACCAGGTGGTTTCCGGATGATAACTCAAGAACGCTTGGGCCTAGGATCATGAAACTTCATAGGTACATTGATCATGACTCGCAGATGACCCCTATTGATTTTGAGGTCACTAGGTCAAAGGTCAAGATCACGGTGACCTGAAATAGTAAAATGGTTTCTGTTTGATAACTCAAGAACGCTTAGGCCTAGGATCATGAAACATGATATGTAGATTGATCATAACTCGCAGATGACGCCTATTAATTTGCAGGTCACTAGGTCATAGGTCAAGGTCACAGTGACCCGAAATAGTAAAATGGTTTCCGGATGATAACTCAAGAACACTTATGCCTAGGATCATGAAACTTCGTAGGTAGATTGATAATGGCTGGCAGATGACCCCTATTGATTTTCAGGTCACTAGGTCAAAGGTCAAGGTCACGGTGACCCGAAATAGGAAAATGGTTTCCGTATGATAACTCAAGAACACTTATGCCTAGGATCATAAAACTTGATAGGTAGATTGATCATGACTCGCAGTTGACCCTTATTGATTTTCAGGTCACTATATCAAAGGTCAAGGTCACGGTGACCTGAAATAGTAAAATGGTGTCCGGATGAAAACTCAAGAACGCTAATGGCTGCGATCATGAAACTTCATAGGTACATTGATCATGACTTGCAGATGACCCCTATTGATTTTGAGGTCACTAGGTCAAAGGTCATGGTGACCCGAAATAGTAAAATAGTTTCCGGATGATAACTCAAGAACGCTTATGCCTAGGATCATGAAACTTCATAGGTGCATTGATCATGACTCGCAGATGACCCCGTTCGATTTTGAGGTCACTAGGTCAAAGGTCAAGTTCACCGTGACGCGAAATAGTAAAATGTTTTCCGGATGATAACTGAAGAACGCTTATTCCTAGGATCATGAAACTTGATAGGTAGATTGATCATGACTCGCAGATGACCCCTACTGATTCTCAGGTCACTAGGTCAAAGGTCAATTTCACGGTGACCCGAAATAGTAAAATGGTGTCCGGATGATAAATCAAGAACGCTTATGGCTAGGATCATGAATCTACATAAGTACATTGATTGATTTTCAGGTCACTAGGTCAAAGGTCAAGGTCACAGTTACAAAAAATATATTCACACAATGGCTGTCACTACAACGGAGAGCCCATATGGGGGGCATGCATGTTTTACAAACAGCCCTTGTTATGACTTGTTTTATAATTTGCTAATAATTTAAGAACTTATACATTTAAAAGTGGTTTACCTTCCTTTTTTTCAGTGAGATTTTTTCTGCGTGATTATGCATTTCTGGAAGTTTGTACCGCCGGCGTAACATTTTTAAACAATTATCTGTCATTGTGTTTATGATCCTCTGAGAGTTTGTACCGCCAGCGTAACATTTTCAAAGAATTATCTGTTGTGATTATGAACCTTTGGGAGGTTGTACCGCCAGCGTAACATTTTCAGTTAAATTTTAAGAGTTATATCATTTTGTGTGTTCTGTATTTACATTACTTGTATAATTTACTATTAAATTAAGAACTTAAACATTTAAAAGTGGTTTGTGTGATTTTTACTATTGGTACCTTAGGGAGTTTGTACCGCCGGCGTAACATTTTCAAGAATTATCTGTTGTTATTATGATCCTCTTGAGAGTTTGTACCGCCAGCGTAACATTTTTAACCAGGTTTTCCGAAGGAAAAAAACTGGTTATTAGATTGGCGAATGCGGGCGGGCTGGCTGGCTGGCTGGCTGGCGGGCTGGCTGGCGGGCTGGCGGAATAAGCTTGTCCGGGCCATAACTATGTCGTTCATTGTCAGATTTTAAAATCATTTGGCACATTTGTTCACCATCATTGGACGGTGTGTCGCGCGAAATAATTACGTCGATATCTCCAAGGTCAAGGTCACACTTTGAGTTCAAAGGTCAAAAATGGCCATAAATGAGCTTGTCCGAGCCATAACTATGTCGTTCATCGTCAGATTTTAAAATCATTTGGCACATTTGTTCACCATCATTGGACGGTGTGTCGCGCGAAATAATTACGTCGATATCTCCAAGGTCAAGGTCACACTTTGAGTTCAAAGGTCAAAAATGGCCATAAATGAGCTTGTCCTGGCCATAACTATGTCATTCATTGTGAGATTTTAAAATCATTTGGCACATTTGTTCACCATCATGGGATGGTGTGTCCCACGAAAGAATCACGTCAATATCTCCAATGTCAAGGTCGCCACGACTAAAAATAGATTTAAAAAAAAAAAAAAACTTACAAAGGGGGTTAATTTTTTTTTGTCATTTCAAAAGTTCAGTTTGAGTTTTCTCCCTTTATCAGATTTTTTTTTCACAATGAAAACCTGGTTTTGTGACAATTTTGTCCCTTGTCAAAGAATTATCTGTTGTGATTATGAACCTAAGAACTTAAACATTTAAAAGTGGTTTATCTTCCTTTTTTTCAGTGTGATTTTTTCTGTGTGATTATGCATTTTGGAAGTTTGTACCGCCGGCGTAACATTTTAAAACAATTATCTGTCATTGTGTATTTTCTGAGAGTTTGTACCACCAGCGTAACATTTTCAAAGAATTATCTGTTGTGATTATGAACCTTTGGGAGGTTGTACCGCCAGCGTAACATTTTCAGTTTAATTTTAAGGGTTATATCATTTTGTGTATTCTTTATTTACATTACTTGTATAATTTACTATTAAATTAAGAACTTAAACATTTAAAAGTGGTTTGTGTGATTTTTGCTATTGGTACCTTAGGGAGTTTGTACCGCCGGCGTAACATTTTCAAGAATTATCTGTTGTGATTATGAACCTAAGAACTTAAACATTTAAAAGTGGTTTATCTTCCTTTTTTTCAGTGTGATTTTTTCTGTGTGATTATGTATTTTGGAAGTTTGTACCGCTGGCGTAACATTTTTAAACAATTATCTGTCATTGTGTATTTTCTGAGAGTTTGTACCACCAGCGTAACATTTTCAAAGAATTATCTGTTGTGATTATGAACCTTTGGGAGGTTGTACCGCCAGCGTAACATTTTCAGTTAAATTTTAAGAGTTATATCATTTTGTGTGTTCTGTATTTACATTACTTGTATAATTTACTATTAAATTAAGAACTTAAACATTTAAAAGTGGTTTGTGTGACTTTTACTATTGGAACCTTAGGGAGTTTGTACCGCAGGCGTAACATTTTGATTATGATCCTCTGAGAGTTTGTACCGCTAGCGTAACGTTTTCAAAGAATTATCTGTTGTGATTATGAACCTAAGAACTTAAACATTTAAAAGTGGTTTATCTTCCTTTTTTTCAGTGTGATTTTTTCTGTGTGATTATGCATTTTGGAAGTTTGTACCGCTGGCGTAACATTTTAAAACAATTATCTGTCATTGTGTATTTTCTGAGAGTTTGTACCACCAGCGTAACATTTTCAAAGAATTATCTGTTGTGATTATGAACCTTTGGGAGGTTGTACCGCCAGCGTAACATTTTCAGTTAAATTTTAAGAGTTATATCATTTTGTGTGTTCTGTATTTACATTACTTGTATAATTTACTATTAAATTAAGAACTTAAACATTTAAAAGTGGTTTGTGTGATTTTTACTATTGGAACCTTAGGGAGTTTGTACCGCAGGCGTAACATTTTGATTATGATCCTCTGAGAGTTTGTACCGCTAGCGTAACGTTTTCAAAGAATTATCTGTTGTGATTATGAACCTAAGAACTTAAACATTTAAAAGTGGTTTATCTTCCTTTTTTTCAGTGTGATTTTTACTGTGTGATTATACCTTGCTGGAAGTTGGTACTGCCGGCGTAACATTTTCAAACATTTATTTGTCTATGTGATTATGAACCTTAGGGAGTTTGTACTGCCGGCGTAACATTTTCAAAGAATATTAAGTTTTTATTTTGAACCTTTGGGAGGTTGTACCGCCAGCATAACATTTAAGTTTCAGTTCAATTTTCCTGTCTGAATGTAAGATGGGTTGTACTGCCAGCGTAAATTTTTTTGTACTTTCTTCAAAAAAGTGAGAAAAATGTGTTTTTTTTTTAAAGAAATTTCCTTTAAAATGACCATTTTAAAAGGGATTCTGTGGAAAATCCCTTTTTAAAATATAATCAATTAGTTATGCCAAAACTGGTTTCATGAAAGACCGATATATAGGTGAAAATGCAAGATTAATATTTGATGTAATTGACTATCTTGAAATTAACAAGAAACCTGGACTGTTTATCTTTGCAGACGTAGACAAATTCAGCCTTATAAAAATAGAGGTCTAAAAGAGACATCCATTGTGTGTTTTTGAACGCCATTAAAGCGGGCTGGGTTAAACGATTCCTAGATAAGACAATCATGGCAAATGCAAACTCCTGCTACAATAAAAACTTACAAAATTTGGAACCAGTCTTATATTTGAATGTTACTTGGATGAAACTATGATAACAAAAAACGTAAGTAAAGAAGAAGAAGATTTTATTTCAGAATCAGTAGGCCATAGGCCCATGTGAACATACAGATATGTACATAAACAGTAATAGCAAGTCACGTGACACAATGAAAATAAAAAAATGTTGTGTTGTGTTGAAATAAATCAAGTACCAATACATTTTAAGGAATTAGTTGTGCTTAATAATTAAATATAACAAAGATCCCGATTAATAATAATACGAGCAGAGGCAAAAAGGGGGGATATCGGACAAAACGCAAATATGCGGAAAAGGTGTATATAATTTTGTATTTTTGTCTTGTTGGTTCTATATCTCTGTTCGTTTAGTAAAGAACATTTATTAATGAAAGCTCTGCTTGTCGCAAAGCAAAACATAAACAAGGGACAAAATTGTCACAAAACCAGGTTTTCATTGTGAAAAAAAAATCTGATAAAGGGAGAAAACTCAAACTGAACTTTTGAAATGACCAAAAAAAATTAACCCCCTTTGTAAGTTTTTTTTTTTTTTAAATCTATTTTTAGTCGTGGCGACCTTGACATTGGAGATATTGACGTGATTCTTTCGTGGGACACACCGTCCCATGATGGTGAACAAATGTGCCAAATGATTTTAAAATCTCACAATGAATGACATAGTTATGGCCAGGACAAGCTCATTTATGGCCATTTTTGACCTTTGAACTCAAAGTGTGACCTTGACCTTTGAGATATCGACGTAATTATTTCGCGCGACACACCGTCCAATGATGGTGAACAAATGTGCCAAATGATTTTAAAATCTGACGATGAACGACATAGTTATGGCTCGGACAAGCTCATTTATGGCCATTTTTGACCTTTGAACTCAAAGTGTGACCTTGACCTTGGAGATATCGACGTAATTATTTCGCGCGACACACCGTCCAATGATGGTGAACAAATGTGCCAAATGATTTTAAAATCTGACAATGAACGACATAGTTATGGCCCGGACAAGCTTATTCCGCCAGCCCGCCAGCCAGCCAGCCAGCCCGCCAGCCAGCCAGCCCGCCCGCATTCGCCAATCTAATAACCAGTTTTTTCCTTCGGAAAACCTGGTTAAAAACCTATTAGTTCACAAAGAAGTATTCCTATAGTTATTATGTTATACGGAACAACAAAAATATAAACATCAATAATAAATATGTTTTTCTAGTGAACTTGTACAACAAACGTATAAAAAATATAGGACAGTTGAACAATTATCAAAGAAATGCATATTATATGTTTAGTGAAATGCAATTCTTATATAAAATACAACCACTTATTTTTTTAAATTATTATTCACTTTTATCCGCGACTCCACACGAATTAAAAATAATATTGCATACGCATTTATATATTAATAGTTCCCGAAAAAACAATTGTGATGTAATAGAGAATATCAAACAAAGAAACAAAAGACTTTATAGTATACAACAAGAATCACAAAATAAAAATGACAACAGTACTGAAATGAAATAGAAAAAAAAACATTGAATCTAAACGAAATTACCGACTGAGAATAATAATTATATACAATTCCATTTAAGTGAACAGTTCGTACACATAAATTTTAAACAAAATGCGGAATGAAAGAGTGTAGTTTTTGCGAGTTTTGCCAATCAAATATTGAAACAATTGACCACTTATTTTCGGAATGCGCTTACTTTCAAGAATTATAGACGAACCTGCAAAACTTTCTTAAAGATGTGAGTATTGAAATAAAATCCAACAAATAAATAACCTTTTATTGGTATTATCGACAAAAATGTTTACAGCGATGTTTTGAATTTTGTATAAATTTAAATATAAACATTCATATTTTACATGAAATGCATCTCAAACGTCAACTCTGTTTTTAATTATCTTAACCTATTTATACCTGGTAGACTCTCCCATCCTTCTAAATGGGATCAATTTATTTCCAAAATTAGGGATGTCTAGTATATTTATTTCTATATTTAGAATATTTCTTACAGAAATTCCTTTAAACAGCGTAGATCCAGATGAGACGCCGCATCATGCTGTTTACAAAGGCCTTTTTTTCTAGACGCTAGACATAAATGGGTTTTACAATAAAAATACAGACGGAAGCAGAAATTGCCCTTATTAAAAACAAGCATGATAAACATTTTCAAAAATTGATCCACATCATTAGATATGTTTCAACCAATATTATTTAGATAACCTCTTTAAATACATATGTGCAATTGCTCTCGACACTAGTATTTTTATGTTTAAAACGTCTACAAAAGGTAAAACCAAATAAAGAATTAAGAGCGCTTGTATTATGCTTGAAAATATTATGTTACTTTTTCATAGGCCGTTTGAACACAATAATGTGTATTGTGAACCTGCGCGCAGATGCTTGCATGCATGTGTGAGGTGTTTGTGTGTGTGTGTGGGGGGGGGGGGGGGGGGTTGTGTAACTGTGACAACATATATTGTATATATACTTATATGATTGACTGCACTGTATAATATTACAAACAAATTATGTTCAACAAATCACAATAATTCTGAATTATTTGGGATTTTTATGTTATATTACCCATGCGTTTATGTATGCAAATATTAGTTCTGCCAAGGTAAATGTCAAACATGGAAAATAAATAAGAAAAAAAGGAAAAAAACAACAACATTTCGTTAGAACAGTTTAACTATGTGTCATCTTAGCCAAATCAAATTTATGTTAAAAAACATATACCATGCTACAATTGAGTAGGTAAAAAGATTACATTTACCATTTTATAAATATATACAATCAAACTACAGTTCACAATTTTAAAACTGCATAAAAATACTACAAACACGTTTATTTAATAATCCGTTGTATATACTAATACATATACTATATAAATCATAAATCCTTAGATGGACCATATAGATTATTGTCAAATGAATTTATGCAAGTACACGTCTGTATAATCAATAAGTTGACACGCATATTGTATTTAAACTTTTGTATCAATTAATATAAACTAAATCAAACCGTCAATTATAACACCATTAAACTATTAGTTTAGTCTGTGAGTTTTCATACCTAAATAAGGATATATAGACTATTGTTTTAAAGTCTATACTTTTTATAGAACCTGTAGAAATATTAGTTTTAAGTAAAATATGTATTTTTTATCAGTTTATTTTATTTCTGTACGAAGCATCTATCCCCAAAGATGAAGGTTGTTTAAAAACGGAACAAGTATGGACCGAACTAATCTGAATGCGTCCACACATTTATATCTACATGTGTGGACACATTTTGGTTACAAAACATCTACCGTAAAAACACTTTGTTTATAAAAAAGGGTATGATTTAATCATAACATTATGCAACAATACGGAAATTATAAATACAAATTAAAATTGTAGTTATCTTAATTGATGCGCATGGTTAAGAGTTGTTAAATACCCAATTGCTATTTCAACGTATGATCTGCTGGAGTTTAAGGTTGTTCAGCAACAACCCGTTACAAATGTTGATTTAAATTTTATTTCTATGAAGTCCGGGGGTGAACAAATTGTACACAAGACATAACGATATTAAATATTGTATTTGAAGATGTTGCTTCTGCCCATCACTTCCTATAAGAGCTGTTTAAAAAGAGAACGTGTGTGCAAAAAAGTGCAAGTAAAAACGCAAAAGTAATATATATATATATAGTTTTCATTGAGTCCAAGTGTGAAACAATTGAACATGTTGTCAAGTTGATGTCCTTGTCCAATACTTTCTATACAAGCTGTTATAATAATGCTAGATTGAAAATGAGAACAAATATCTAAAAATAATGTTTGCACAAACGATATATTGAGTGCTTTCTTATAATAGTAAATCATACAAGTGTGCTTGAAGTTCGATTGCTCCTATATATATTAAATCCAAAAATATTAAATATTTTACAAATATAAATAAATATTATTTAAATTTGAAATTATGTTTCAAGTACGTCCTATTCAACGTTTCCAGCAGTTCGTGAGCCGAGTGTCATTGCATATAAATTAAAACCCGTTGCAACTACCGGGGTATATCTATTGATCTGGTGAATAGCACGAAAGTCTCCCAATGTGCCAGTCGGCCGGATTGTGTTTTGGCTTGCTATCTCGGGATAGCTTGTATTTACTGCCTGCTTTGTTCAGATCCCCTTCCATCTCCCAGCAGTGGCCGAGCAGGTTCAATGCAGTCGCCATATGGGATACCTCGTGGTTACGACCATGATCAAAGTGGAGATCCAAGATGCGATCATCAATATGCGTTGAAATGTAGTCTTCGAATTTCGTCAAGACAACGATCTGTTTTTCCCGAATGCCGAGACCTCCGTACGTGAGGTATTGCAGGTAATACATGAACACGCGAGCATCTAATCTAGCCTCACCATTCAATTCTATTTTTGTACTTATTGTTTCTCGGTAATCAGGTGCAAATCTTGTTTTGGTCATTTCATACAAAAGCACAGGGGGAACGCACGGTGCCTCATTAGAAAGAAATATTATGCATAATGCAATTTTGCTTTCAATGTTAGGATTAGGTTTATTTTCAAACATCTTTCGGTGGTTTATGTACCGATTGTAATAACTGAAACACCGACATAAGGTCTTCATAGTGTACCGGGAAAACTGACGTTCTGCATATTCAAGAATAAATTTTGCCGACTGCAAGTTTCCAGAGCAGTACATCACAGATGCTAATTTCAGTCGACTTGAGAATCCATTCGTCTCAAGGGCCTTTTCGAAGGTTTCAATGGCATGTTTGTTAATTGAACAATCCTTTATTTCCGAAGCAAGATTGCCATAGCTAAGCATTTCTGATAAATTATTGATTTGATTTGCGACATCACCAACTTGTACCGATTCCTTGAAACTGTCCATGACATCTTGGTTAATCGAGACGCCGCTTTGAATTGCTGGGGCCGCTTGAATAGAGCCTCGAAAAGACAAAGCAGTTGTCAATATTTCCCTAGCTGCTTGTATTTCAAATGCATTCGCGTTGTGATAATTTATTATTTCTTTACATTTGTCAATTAGTGTGTTAAGCTGATCCCCAACAAACTCGATTGGTTTACTGATGAAGCCATGGAAGCAAAGCATAATAATATGGAACCACTGTATCCTTTCAAATGCGAGTTTACTGCAAATACATACATGAGCAATAAAACGTTGGTCAGAGGACAATCGTGTTGCGTTGCCAAGTTGACTTTTTGGGAACCCATGTGAGTATGTATCTATGAGTACCGTCACCTTGTTGAGTACGTGTATCGCGTGACGTTGGTCAGAAGACAATGGTGTTGCGTCGTCAAGTTTACTTTTTACGAACCCGCGTAAGTTGTAATCTATGAGCTCCGTCACCTTGTTGAGCATCGCGTGACGTTGTGTACTATTTAGTTTACCGTCAAACAGATTAACGCGGTCAATGATATAATGAGGGCATACACCATCTTTAAGAAATGTTTGGAGCGTTTGAAGACAAAGTTTTAGTAACATTGCCAAGTTGCTTTCTTGGAGAGGGAGATCTTGCGTTCTTTCTAGTGTATAAAACAACACTGTTTTGCAGTGAAAACTCGTAAGTTCGCCTCCCTCGCCTCCCTGTTGTTTCATTTCCCTCGTAATTGCGCGCTTGAGTTCTTTCAGCAATATATAACATTTCAGCTGGGTTATAGTTAAACTAAACATGAGTTTTCTTTCAATAAGATTTGGCGATAATCTCCACTCTGTGTTTCTTATGTGCGAGCTTGGATTTCCTACCGGTACAAGGAACCACGCGCAATGTTTCGCTTCCTCAAACAATTTAAGAGGCGGCCAATTACCCTGTCTGGGCCTGTCTAGCCACATCTGCAGTTCAGGAATGTCACCTGATGTGCACAGTGCTTGCACAATGTCTATATCGTCGCTAAAACTAGCAGAAGGTCCAGCGGTATAGGTAGATTTATCGTCCCTAAAAGACTGTAATAACATTTCGAAATGTTTCCTAAAAAACTCAGAGCTTAATAACACGGGTCCATAACTTAAGAGCATGCCATTGCCAAATGTTTGTGATTTCACTGGTTTGGGCTTATCGCTCCTGTAAACCTGCAGATTAAAGTGTTGTGGATAATCCTTAATACAAAGCATCAAACAATTCAGCATTCCTTTTTTCCATGTTTTCGAATCCCCTCGCATGATATTAATACATGGTATACGACGTAAAATGTCTACGTCAGACATTAGTCTATGCGTTGTCGCTCCCTCTGACTGGCTGCCAAAACAGAAATGCTCGATTGATTGATTGTTAAGTTTACTAATCGTTGTTAAACCTGTCTCCATCATAAGGAATGCAATGCGCCTGGCCATCACGATTTCCTCTGTTATTCCTTCATCCTCTAATATTGTGGAGAGTTGTTTAGACAAGTCCGGGTCAATGTTGTCCATCTAAAACGAGACATGACATATGTAAGTAAATTTGGTTACGACAGTTGTATTTTAAATAACATTTTGGTATCAACGCATAGCGTGTGCGCATTGTGAATAAGTATTCTTAATATATTTAAAGTAACTGTTTGATATGTGTTATCATTAGATTACATCAAAGTATTTTAGTTTATCAATATTGTTTTTCACATTTGATTTTTATCTAAAAAAAGAGCCCATGCTAAAGTAATGCACAACGCCGTTATAGCAGAATTAAAGACTTACTTACGATGATATCAATTTTAAATGCACAACACATTCTTTCATGACCACTCGATTATACCGTTGTGTATAACTGCACATTTTCCAAATGCATATCCATTTTACAAACAGTAAACAACCATTACTTGTATACGGGTAAACATGAAAACAACTAAAATGTGCCTGCACACGGTACCATGTAAGGGGGTATACTTGACATTAACGATGATTAACGCGGTCTGAAATATTAGTGACATTAGTTTAAAATGCTTATTCACAAAAGGACGTTGAGATATGTACATCAAATATAAAAAGTATGCCTTTTGTTTTTATATTGACCACGGACTCTAGATTACACGGATATGAAACGGGACCGTTACGCCAAATATCTTGTTGTGTCTAAGTCACGTGACCGTGTCGTATCTGTCGATCTTTTATCGAAGCGCCGATGTTATACATTTGATGTACCCACTCACGTATTTTGTTAAATTATAGTTTCATTTCTAGGCCGATTTTGACAAATTATATATCATTAGAAAGCTTACGTAATGTTGTTTTCAGATATAGAAATATATATTAAGTTTTTCTTCTGATTTTGGCAGCTCGGCGAGTTATAACTTTAACTTTTGCAAATATACCGTTTTGGAGTTTTAGAATCTAGATTTACGGTTGACATGTTCGTACTTTATACCGATTTGTAGCGTTTATATTTGGAGTTCAGTTTTAAAAATAACATCTTGCTTAGGAGAATAGAATTCTGTATATGATAGAAAAAAAATTGGTTTAAAAATGAAAGCAAGTAAGGAATGAAGGCGGAAATAAGTAGCGCGCGGTCCTAACGAACCGAACTGATGGCGATTATGCTTTTGTTTAGATACCGGCCATTGAATTTCCTTTGCCACGATTATTATATTTTTTATGGAATATATTGAAATATTTTGTTCTAGAGACATATCCATAAAGCTAAGTATTAATGAAGCTTTATAAATTTACGATTTCAGCTCTTGATTATAACACAGAAAGGGTGTTAATTTTATGATGAAACAGCGTATACAAATGTATAGCGGACCCTCTTGATATTTTTCGGCTTTGCATACTTCAAATATGATGGGTGTCAAAACATTCATCGTTTGTTGTTTATTATCAAAATGGTAATTATGTAAAATTATATGAAAGGTTATTAACCATAAATTATCAATTAATTAAAATTATTTAAAGATTCTTGAAAATCACGGTCAACTCTCTATGCATGTATATTGAAATATCTTTATAAGTTAACAGAGTTATAAATATATAGAATTCTAAATTAAAACTCTGTATTATTTGTATTTTTCGGAAAGATATTTTAACCCCGTTGTGGTCAAATGAGAATGCTGTTTTTAATTATGTTGTTCCGTACACTACCATACACTCTTTATAGGACTACGAAATGACGGAGTTTTTTTACCGGTACCCGCTAAATACGTTAAATGTTAAGTATTAGATTTTTTAAATGTTTAAAATGTACATGTATAGGTATTAAGCACTTATAATTATTGTGATTTAGCTGGCTGACATCTATACAGTATTTAGTTTATGGCAATCTGTATGGGCAGATGACTATAAATGTTTTCAATACGCTACATATCTTATAAACGCAAAATTGAGTATTTGGCGTTACATTACTCCAAGAAATGACCACTAATACCACGAGAAGACATGGAGGTATCATACAAAGTGTAATCTGACCAGACATTGCCACCTGTGGTTAGGGACCAATATACAAGTATAGGTCCCTGCTGTGGCGTATGACACCATAGTGTTATTTAGTATTGGTCGGCACAGTTTCTGATCATAACGAGATAATTGGTTTGTGCTGAACACAGGGGCAATAAAACCACAGATCTATCAATAAACAAGATTATTGAGATATCTTTTATTTGAACACCGCGATAAAAATGCTCAAACCATGGACTCTAGATTACACGGATAAGAAACATGGCAACATTCTCAGAATCATCACTGCTATATGTGTAATCACCTAACAATTCGTCTAAAAATAATTTATATATTTGAGTTGAAGACGATGTACTGTTGTTTAAGTCTGAATAAACTATCTGTCTGCCTGTCTAAATCCAAGCCGTCATCGTCCCGGTGAAAAAAAATCTGATTTTCAATAGTTGGACATGATGCCCTGATGTCAAAATACGAAATGACCCGCGTAACACGGACCGTGATTTTCAAGAATCTTTAATAAATTGATAATTTAAGGTAAATAACATTTCAAATAATTATAGATAATTACCTTGTTGATAATAAACAGCAAACGATGAATGTTTTTGACACCCATTTTATTTCAAGTATGCATGCAAAGCCGAATAATATCGAGAGGGTCCGCTATATACGCTGTTTCATCATAAATTTTACACCCTTTCTGTGTTATAAACAAGAGCTGAAATCGTTAATTTATTAAGATTCATTTATAATAAGCTTTATTGATATGTTTCGTGAACAAAATACTACAATATATTCCATAAAAAATATAACAAGATGGCAAAAGAAATTCAATGGCCGGTTTCTAAACAAAAGCATAATCGCCAAGACCGTAGCATCAGTTCAGTGCGTTAGGAACGCGCGCTACATTTTCCCGCCTTCATTCCTTAATTACTTTCGTTTTTAAACAAAATTTTTTTCTATCGTATACAGAATTCTATTCTCCTAAGCAAGATGTAATTTTTAAAACTGAACTCCAAATATAAACGCTACAAATTGGTATTAAGTACGAACATGTCAACCGTAAATCTAGATTCTATAACTCCAAAACGGTATGATATTTGCAAAAGTTAAAGTTATAACTCGCCGGGCTGTCGAAATCAGAAGAAAAACTTAATATATATTGATATATCTGTTTACTACGTAACGTAAGCTTTCTAATGATATATAATTTGTCAAAATCGGCCTAGAAATGAAACTATAATTTAACAAAAGACGTGAGTGGGTACATCAAAATGTATAACCTCGGCGCTTCGCTGTACGCTAATCGTAAAAGATCGATAGCCACAACACGTTAAAACGCGCGGTGGTAAAACATAAAATGTGTATTTCTTGTGTTTAACTCGCTATAAATCCATTAATAACAACGGGAATATACTAAAAGTTATATTTTTTTGAAAGAGGAATTAATAAGCAACAAGATAACGTATAAACCAATAAAATCGGATGAATAGTTTTTGCATAAGATTGAATTTACTACAGTAAGGGTCAAATACTCGATTCATCTCCTGTCAATATACACTCCGTGTATTGACACAATACAAGAGCTGTTTCAGAAATACCATTCACATTTAAGCGCAAAGTCGGTATATTTCAATTATGCCTTATCTCTGAAGCAATAATACTTACGACCAATTAAGATAACTTGTAACAACACCCCAAATCATCGCAGTTATCACCATTACATGCCACTTTGCGACAGTCAGCATGCTTCATTAATTTCAGCTGTATTGCTTACGTCACTGACATCGATTGCATAACGACTGCCGAAAAGCGGCTGGTTAACAGAGCGTCTTATGTCATTTTAAGGAAATATTAAGCAGAAAAAAATGTGGATTTTTTAAAAATCGCCATTTTCGGAAATGTGTCGCAAGAATTTTTTATTTTGTCGTGATTGGCGCAAATGGCGATCGACAGCGGGAACCATGTGATGAGATATGTAAATCAAATATAAAAAGTATGCCTTTCGTTTTATTGACACAATACAAGAGCTGACCCAGAAAAAAACAGATATTGTATTATCGATATAACATGTTAATAAAAGTATCATTGTAAATGTGAGAAGGTTCACAGCAGAGTGATGTCAACAAGCTATGCTTGTTTCATGGCGGTCCCAAATAAGGCGCATTATAAACATATTATAAAGATAGGCCTCAATAATAATATCTCATAAAGAGCACACTTGGGCAATAAAAGCGCTCTCAAATTCATTGCATTTTTCCAGTGAACGAGACATATCAGGTTCTCTTTTGTTTGCTACAAAAGGGGCTTAGATCCGGTTGTATTGCACAAGCAGACACTCGTTGTTTCAGAGTTTGGAAAAAAAATATGCAAAATATAAATAAAAACCTTTACTATATGAAAACTGTCGATGTATGGTGTTTTTATTCTCTGATTTGTACAAACTAAAATTGTATTGCATAAATTGGAAAGTCGGAAAGAGGATTTGCATAAAGGGCTCATATGTATTTAAGGTTCCTTTTATAATCCTTCGATATCCTTCGATGAGCTTTCAATTGTTTTAATTGCAATACTGTTAGTTCGTGTTGAACTTTTTCTTTTAAATAGTTATTTTAATCCGATTTCCATAAAACACACGAATATCTTATTCGCAAACTACTTAATGCTTTATGAAAACTGTTAACTCCTTGAAATTACTAAGCATTTTCCAGATTTTTCGTCAAGTGTCAAGACTGTGAACAGGAAAAGATTAATCTGATAGGTATTAGCTATCTTAGTTAATGTTGAGTGCGAGGTGCAAATGACAGTTATGGCATTGGTTCATATTTCATTAACAACGACATCAAAGCACAATGCTCTATATAGATCATGTACATTTTTCCATTGTTTATCAGTCTATCAATAACCATTTTTTGTAAAAGGCTTACATACAGGCGATAAAGTGATGTTAATTCATAAATAAATAATTGACGGAATCTGGAAATAATTTGATCCGGAAAAATGTTTAAAAATGGAAGCCTTTGTTCTAAATTCATAAATCATAGTTTTGTTCCATGAATACAGAGTATTGTGTTGTTCGATCATTATGCTGTGGATTTTGATGAAAGAAATTCAAGAGAACAAGCTATTATAATACAAATTTAGTTCTATACTGTACAAAAGAATAGACATCAATTCAAACCGCAGAATCATAAATTATTACATGTAACTGCATCATGATTCAAAAGTTAAACAATATATAGATGGCTAACATGTAAATATGTAAATATATAAGGCTTGCTCTTGGAAAACGAGACTTCATGCATGTGCGTAAATTGTTGTACAAGATAATACGGTGCTGTCCGCACAAATCAAGGAGAATCTTTAATTGTGTGTTTTTGTCGCTTAAAATGAGTCTCTTTTGATATGAAAAATCGAGTTTAGGCGGAAAGTTTTTATCCTCATAAGCCTGTACGCACTGCACAGACTTATCTTGGGAAACACTATGTACATGCAAAATTTATTTATAAAATGCTTGATTAAGTCCTCTCAAATAAAATGTTTTTAAGAAACACCAGGTTATTTTTAATTTGGGCCTTTTTGAAAAAATTTGGTCAGGTTTGGGGGGGGGGGGCAAATGTTACTTTTTGCAATATAAAATCAGTGTGTAAGATGATGTGATTTTGGACACAAAAATGACTGCCACAATGGTTGTATCCTTTTAACAAAGTAAACGCACACTTTTTAAAGTATAAATAGTCTATATTATAGTTATGAATCTTAGATAAACGGTATTATTATCTTAAATGCTTCAATATTCAGGACAAAAAAATATTAAAAAGGAGATTCATTAAATTTGAAAGAGGAGGAATATCAATAATATTCTTGGCGTTTACAAATGTCATGCTAGATGCCTTTTTAATCTTCAAACAATAAGATATACGGAAAACAAATTTTGGGAGTCGTCTTTTGGATGGACGAGTCGTCAAATATAGTAGGGGCGAGTTTACCATATTTTTAGGCAAGTTGGTATTGGGGTTGCCTGGCACCCGCTCCATGCATACGATGCCATGACTGACACAAATTGTGTCACTATTTAAAAAAAATCTTTGCGTAATAAAGTTGATTTATAAATATCTGTGCAAGACAAACTTATATAAATACATAAGTTATATGTTTCGGCTTTCAATTAATAAACTACAAGTATCAGGCTTATGCTTTTAAGTGATTTATATACTTAATTGTGATAAAACACTAATGAACATGTAAGTATATGCATAGGACGTTGATGTGCCTGTCAACAAATCAACAAATCTAGCGGTCATTTATAAGAAAAGTAAAAATATTATGTGTGTTTTGTTTTTGTTTAAATGATCTCAGTTCTCCTTAGTTCGTGATTAATCATATTTATTTTCGCGAGTACTCACGTTTATTTTTCAGTCGACTCGGTCTCAGCCGAAACGGCACTTTCATATACTTTCTGATCTCTGTTTTTAAATGGGAGAGTGAGTATTAAAGGGGACGTTTAACGTTTTGGTAAATTGACAAAATTAAAAAATGTTGTTTCAGATTCGCAAATTTTCATTTTAGTTATGATATTTTTGAGGAAATAGTAATACTGACCATTAACCATGCTCTTAAATATCCATTATATGCATATTTTGACGAATTGAAAACCTAAAAATTATAAAGCGTTGTGCGACGCGAAACGAATAATTTGGAAAGTTCTGTTGTTGTTCTTATATTTTGGGAAACTACGAGGATTGCTTTTATAGGTAAAAAATACATCCGCTCTAAGCATGAGCATGGATGGTCGAGTGGTCTAGGCAGGAGACCTTTTAATCCAGGACTTCAGGGGTCAGTGGTTCGAGCCCTGTTGAGGATTACTTTTTTCCCTTGTTTATATTGTATTCCTGTTTTTTTTACTGGTATTTTTAGGTCAAATGTTTAAATTTATTAATATAAAGCATTTAATAACAAGCTTCAATACATGTCAAAATATGTTAAACGGCCCCTTTAACGCTTTGTGTGCTGTATAATCACGCGAAAACTAAACTTAACACTTAAGTCAACTCGGCGTCTTTTCTTTGTCTCTAGTCTAGACTACAAACGACAGAATGAGTATTGACGCTTTGTTTGCTGTATGAACATATTAACATATATTAGAGTAACGAAAACGAATACGTGTATTGTTTATTTTATATTTTAACCTGCTTTTAAAGAGCTGCGAACATTTTTAATTAACAATATAGAAATATGCGTTACTTACTTCTTCCACGTTCGATGTGCCATGTTTCGCCATATTGTTTTCAATTCTTTTGTTAAGCTTAGCACTATTTTATTTAGACGGGAAAACACCTCGCCGGTGAGGCGAGTGACAGTACGAGACGGTTATAAAACATGTTTGTAGTACACAATGTATAAGGCTCCAATGCATTTTACTATTAAACAATTGAGTATCCCGGTACAATAAAGTTTATATACTTTTTACTGATACATTTTAGAACTTATATCTCACGCACATGTTTAGATGTAGTAATGTATTTCGACAATATATTCGTTCATCAACAAACGCATGGCCGCATTAAATACAATATGATGAAGCATATGTTCAACGGTCAACGATTTATCTTATCTCTTAACTCGAGAAGACCGAAAGATAAGCGTATTCCGGATATAACAATCAAGTTTGAAGTTTGCTTAGTTTGCTTTTTGACAAAACACTAGATGAATGGCTACATGCAAGCCACGAAATAAAGGAATGTGACGCTATCAGCCACACTCTTACACTGCGGTTCATTGCAGTGAGGAACGAACGACAACTCTGCTAGCAGAATGGCTATCAGCCTGATAAGTGTTTATATACTTTACAAAACACTTGTTCGTCAAAAGTTCGGAAAAACTCTTTGCGATATTTAAACCTGATCGCTGTACGTTACAGTGTAAATAAAAGCGCTGCAATAAATAGGATAAATAGATATATGCACACGAAGCATTTAGATGGCACGTGACTATATCAGCTTGATTAGTTCTTAAGCACTCTTAAACAAAGGATAAGTTAATAGCCTCGGACAAATCTTATTTGGGTTTATTTTAACACTGTTAAATGGGCACTGTACATTAAAGGGACCGTCAACCGATTTTTTTTACAATTATTAGTTTATATTGATTAAAATATCACGACTGGTATATTACATTACTCGAAAAAAGGTGTTAAGTTTCCATATTTTCAGTATATTCGGTATTTAATTTTACTGGGTACAGGTATCAGGTAACTACCAGTTACTATAAATAACGCAAGCAGATTGATATCATCGTCACGTGGTAAACCCAGGAATGCAAATGTGCATGCGTAGTGAATTGTATATATTTTATATATAAAATCATCAATCTTCTTGCGTTATTTATAGTGTGTATATCGTTATGTCACCTATTTTCGTGATGTACTGTCGATTTCACATCGCGAAATTTTATTACCAAATATACTGAAAATATGAACTTTTGTCAAGTAATGTAATATACCAGTCGTGATTTTTAAATCAATATAAAATAATAATTGTAAAAAAATACGGTATTTTAGGACTTTTCTTTTTTCGTCAATCGCGGTTGATTTTAACAAAGTTATTGAAATGTCGGAAGAGGACAAATGATCATGGGCGAATTTAGACGACGTGTTACACTGTCAAGTAGCTATTGTGTTCTCAAAAAGCACGTGT
Source organism: Dreissena polymorpha (assembly GCF_020536995.1). Classification (NCBI taxonomy): domain Eukaryota; kingdom Metazoa; phylum Mollusca; class Bivalvia; order Myida; family Dreissenidae; genus Dreissena; species Dreissena polymorpha. The sequence continues at coordinate 75,745,156 of NC_068367.1, read as the reverse complement.
TAGTAAACAGTCCGTAAATCTCATAGCAGCTACCTTTTTACACTAAAAAATGGGAAGTATGTTATAAGGTAATAGCATCGCTGAAAAGCACTTGAAGGGCTAAATCGGAAAAAACGATCACGCGAACGTGCTGCATTTAGACGTCACGTGTGTATACCTTCTTGTAAGGGGGTTAGTCAGGTCAATATACACTTTGACCCCCCAAACACTTGCTACAAAAGGTAGGGTAGAAGGTACATAATAACATATGAAAAGTTTACCGAAATCCGACTTCCGGAAAGTAGTTTTTTCAAGATAGCCGCCAAGATGGCCGCCAAAACCTATTTATGTCATAAATATGTAACTATCCGCTCAAAATTGATTATTTTGTTGTCTATACCAAGGTTTTTGTGTCAAAGAACACTTTAAGATCACCAGACATAGTATAAGTTTATATGTTTTATATGTTACGCAGAAATCTAACATGACATCCAAAAATAGGCACCACCACAATGAGAAGGACCGCAAGTACATAACTTTTGACTCAAAGGTGATGATTTTTATGTCAAACACCATAGTTTTGGAGACAAAGAACACTTGGATTGAATTGATGATATAATTACGCAGTTGAGTAATCATGCAATACAATATATGACATTCCGCTGTCTACTGATACACCATTACCTTGTTCCATAAAATTTGTCTCAGTGTGTTAAACTGCCCGTGTCGTCCTCCTCTTCTTCAGTACATACCTCTTGTGAATTATTTGGATTGTCACAGTTTTCAGTTTGGCAAGGGCCACATACAGCAGTGCAGGGTAGTACATAGCGTCTGCAGCTGCATCGAGAGGATTTACATCCTACAGAACAGTTACAATGTATGATTTTCAATAGTTCGTCAGGTTAAGGATTGATTTGGGTCATGATTGGAATTAATTGGTCGGTTTCCTGTTTCCATCCCCATTCAGTAGTTTTCATATTATTTTCCATCCCCTTTCACACCATGATTTGATAATATACGCGTTAGCTATGACATACTGTTGCATGTTATGTTGGGGGAAGTCGCTCAGGAGTGACGAATGTTTCGGCACAAGCCACTTTCTTTGTGAACATGTTATGGCGCAGCGATTCTAAGGAATCAATGGACTTTCCACCAAGCAGTTCCACCATCAAGCCTTTTCCTAGATTTGATATTTCCGCTTGAAATTTGTTTAGAAAGAGGAATGAACAAGCGCATAACTTCATGAGGGGATCAGGTCTTATTAATTTACAAAAGGCTGACTTTTTACCAATGCCGAAAATCCTTGAAGTTGAATCACAGCCTGTGTAAGCATGAACAAAGCGCAACTCAACGTTGTCTCCAAAAAGTTTTTCAAAAGATTAATATTGTGCACTTTGTTTTCCTTTGACTGTTTGATTATATCAGAGCGGAAGTAGATGGTCTTATGGTACCTTTTGGAGTAATGCAGTATTAAGATTAACAAATCTTTATCCTCGCCGATTAGCGCTGTGGTGCTATGACGGGATCGTTCCACTGTTGCTCTAACAATATCTACGTCTGCATCCCCTGGTGAAATAATGCCATTACTACCCCTAATAGTCAGAGCTGTGCTGATCAGAGCAACCATGCCTGGCTTGTTTTTGTCACGAGATAAAACGTCCACCTTTTTGCATGAACATTATGTTTCTTTGGTGAAACTCACAATAGGGTTTACGTTTCTTTCCTCGTCTCTGTTGTGTGTTGTCGATGATAGAGGGATCGTCTTGTAACCATCGAACACCACTGTCGCTTGTCCGTAATGCCTTACAGGCTGTCAAGCGGTCATACTTTTTCCTACTTTTTCCTACTGTTTCCTACTTTTTCATCAGGATCCTACTTTTTCCTATTTTTTTACCAAATCTTCCTACTATTCCTACTTTTTCATTTTCAATGGAGAATTTTTTTTTTAAAGTGTTAATTTAGTAAACTTGCAGGATGAATGAATCTATGGCATGACTGTATCCCTGTAAATGTGCATTCATCTAGATGAGACCTGACAACCCATGATGACTGTCTGCTAGCACCTCTTCAGGAGCATAAATATTTATTTCTTATGTAACTTTTAAAATTATTGACAAGTTTTTTTTTGAAGTAACAATAGTGCCTTGTTTACTTCCTTAGCATTTGTACACTGCAGACTTCACTACCTTACACAGTTCCCAGTGATGCAAGAGCTGAGGGAACCCATCGTTTATTCCAGTTTTATTTTGTTTCCATTGACAACAATTTGACCAAACCTTATGCATGTTTACATGATATTGCTGTTTGGAATGTAGAGATATAGAGATACATGTATTGTATGAGTGGTTATGTAATATGGAATTTATTACACAAGTTATTGGAAAAAAGATAAAACTGATGCTTTGCCGAGTTTTCATCATTTACAAATATAATGTAATAAATTCTGTATTACATGACAACGGATATGATGTTCTATTGATATCATAGGTACATCATGTTTAGTAATTAAAGATAAATGCACAGAGCCTAAATGCCCTGATACATTGTTATGCTCCCGGTAGGGTGGCATATTGCAGTTGTACTGTCAGTCCGTTTGTCTGTGTGTGTGTGTCCGTCCGAAAACTTTAATATGGGCCATAACTTTTGCAATATTGAAGATAGCAACTTGATATTTGGCATGCATGTGTATCATGAAGCTGCACATTTTGAGTGGTGAAAGGTGAAGGTCATCCTTCATGGTCAAAAGTAAAAAAATACAATCCAAGGGAAGTAATAAGCTTTAAAAGGGAGATAATTTCTAAACCTGCCAAATGATATATTGAAATTTTATTTCAAAGCTGGGCAATAGTGGGCATTGTGTTTCGGACAAACACAATTCTTGTCTAATGATGCCATTGCTAGTGAGGTAACTTCAAGGTGTTAAAGCGAAGTATTAAAATTATTAAACGGCATTATTACACTCCCGCAAAGTCATCAATAATGTAAAAGCCATTATTTGAAACTGGAATAAACAATGTAGTGCAACTGTTTCATTGCCCAATCAATGCTGTCATAAAAGATGTCAGGTGATAAGGTCCTTTCTCCAGTTGCATAATCTGCTCTGCAATGACCAGTCATTTTGAAAGTAACTTAAGTCATTATAACTGCACCCTATTGTCAATTTAAAGGTTTCACAATGTAGCTGTAGCAGAGCATTTACACTGCTTTATATACTAGTATTAATCTTGTACAACAAGTTGGTGTATCACTAAATAAATTTGGTCTTCTGCTTAAGGATATAACATGCACAATATAATTACCATTTTTATATCGATACACAGAAGACCTCTAACCAATTATTTGATGATACACCAAAATGAACAGCATCTAATACATGTATACTTCTTTATCAGGGTAGCTTTGCTTGAAACTTAATTATCATAGATACACTATAAGTGCTAAAATTCCTAGTGGGAAAACAAAGTTTAACCCTTCATGGATGGAGAAGTTGGACAACAGTGGAAAAACACTGGGATCATGGTGCAAGAGAGATACCGGCAATGAGTTTGCAAGATATTGTACTGTCTGAATGAAGTCCATCTTGTAGTAATTCTGGTGCTAATCAACTTATAAGTCATGCAGATGGATAAAAATACAAGGAAAACATGAAATACATGCATGATAATTCACAAAAGCGTTTGTTTGGAAGTGCCCAAAAGCCAAGCAGCTCTCAGGATTGTGGGGATAAATCTATCTGTATGCAAGTACATCCATCACACAAGGAACAGGTACAAAAGGCTGAAATCTTCTGGGCCCTTAAGGTAGCTTCAAGTGGGTATCCATACAGAACATGTGATGGCACTCCTGCTCTGTTTCAAGCTATGTTTCCTGGACTTGTGTCTAAAAAATAAGTATTATGTATTCCTACTTTTGAGGGAAAAGTTCCTACTTTTTCCTACTTTTTTCCTACTTTTCTTGCAAAAGTAGTTCCTATTTTTTCCTACTTTTTGAAAAAGGTCACTTGACAGCCTGGCCTTACAGTAAAATCTGAATAAGACTCGGCTATTGCGTTATATGTGTCGCCTTTTTCCATGGTAAACGATGAAGTAAGGAGCCACCATTAAGCACATAACACTCTGTTTTTGGAATACAGTTCATCACAGCCTCACTTGACGCGTTTTCAGCATGATCTCGAATTGCCTGAATGATCCGAGGCTTGTCTGCTTTGCGAAGTATGTTCTTGGCTTCAAAGAGGGCAGAAGAATGGGGGCTAAAGTTCATATGACAATACGTCTTCAAGGGAAAGATCTCCAGATTTTGACACTACAAAGAAACGTTGGAACAGAATGGCAAGATCAATAGCACGGTCTTCAGCAATCTTAACAGCGAAGCTATTCCCAAGAGTTTTGGCTCTATCCTTTCTCTTAAATTTGTAATCAAAGTCCGACTTTCATTTGATATCTCTCATGATATTGTTCCCAATCTCCTGAAATGCATGCACATTCACATCTGACCCAGCCACATTCCCATTGACAATGTTTCTCAGAGTAGGACCAGCTGTGTAGGGTGGGCAGTTTGTAATCTTGGTATGCATTTTCTCAAGATCACAAGCATCTCTTTTGATGCGCGCCTCAGTCGACTCTTTGTGTTGTGGACTAGGCCAGGTCTGTGAAATCCTGCATTGCACTATTGCACTCAGATGTTACAGGTGCAGATAGGGTCCAAAGGTTTTGCATTTCCTCGGTCATCCCGCTGCCGCGAGCTAGACCGCCTGCGCTCTTAAGAGACCTAATCAATGTTTGCTCAATGACACGATCACTGCTTAGCCCAACCCAGCACTGATTATTCCTACGAGCAGCGTGAAAACCCTGCTGAAGATAGTAATAAGCAGATCGCAGATAATTGAAGTGCCCAGCTGCAGCAAATACGGATTGACAATCGGATACTGCATGCAAATGCATCAGTCAACACCCAGTACGATCCGCCTTGAACATCCTTGCTATGCTGACCATAAGCTGATAATACAGCCATAATTGGCTTGTCTTTGATGTTTGGGCAAGTTCGTGTTTCTTCTTCTCTATAGCCGTCTTTAGTTTGATCAAAATCTTATAGAACATAGAGCATCTGCTATCGTCGTCTCGCCCCTAAGAAGGGAAAAGTACAACTCCTCGGCCAGATCCAGAAGTATCTGAATCTCGGGATCTTCCTGGGTCATTTCGGATATGAGCTGACGGTGAAGGCACTTGTCAACAAAAAATGGCCCCGCAAAGCCCTCTGGACAGCCTTCCCTGTCACAATTGCATTTTCCCTATTGACAGTCTCAAGTATGTTTTTGAGACCGGTTCCTTCCATGAGGGATCCTATGGCAAATTCATGAGTGTTTTAAAACACCCCAACATCAGAACAATGTTTTTAGGCAACTACTTTGTGATGCATCAATGATTATTTCGGCAGCCTTCCAATACAAGGGTTGGTCAAACGTTACGATTGCGGAAATTTCGTGCTTCATGGCAAGTTTGCAAACAAAGTCTAATGTTGACAGAATGCCCGATTTGTCCCCAGAGTACATATATTGATCATATGCAAGAATTTGACGGACGACTGCCCAGGTTGCTGGCTCCCCTGTTGCAAAATATGCATCATTCCCTGCCCATTCGGCTTTGCCTGCCTGAAGCTGAAGGAGACTTCCCACAAAATATCGACACTCTTGTCATAATCCAGAAATCGCGGCCGGTCCAGAATACTACCTCAGTACAAGCATGTCTTAGTAACCGGTACTCCAATATAGAAATTTTTGTCTTATTTCTAGTGTTCAGCACTGAGGTCTGTTTTTGCGGAATCAGAAAGTTCGTCCGTGTTCCAGGCGTGATAGATGCAATGATACCCATCCCATGAAAAGTACCTTTGCCATCAAGGATGACAAAATTGGGGTCGACATTATCTGCGGCAAAGAGAACAGACATTTCCAACGAATCAATATCACTACCCAGGACATAAGGTTCCATGCAATCCGCTGCATTTTCCTCAAATCTCATAACTTCTGTTTATGAACAACAAAATCCCATATCGTGAAGAGTATCGACAATGAACTTGGACCGATATATATGATGGATTTGTACAGCAAGTCCCACTTGTAATGGTGCAATGACAGCTCGTGGACGAACTGCTTGAATAATAGTCAAAAGGAATGATAGAGCTGACTCAAGCTTTAAATCCTTTTTTTTACTTTTTATGTACTTTAGTGCCAGCCTCAATAACAAGATTATCCTTCCGCTTTACACTAGCTTCATTTATTCCCTGCACTCCCTTCCACTGAATAGCAACCCAGTTATTCTTGGAAATCTCAGGCTTTTCCTTGCATATTGGACACAAATCTTATATGGATGTGCTCGCACTCATTAAAGCAAGTATGCACGATTTTTAAATGTGTTTACTTGTATTATATTGATACAAATATGTTACAATAACACAAAATAGGCAAGAAAAATGATACATTGAAGACGAATTTCATTTCGCATTTTTCGACACATGTTCTTCTTAACTTTTATTGTAATTTAAATTGAAATATATATATATAATAAGTTTTTTTACACATTTTATATAAATTCATAAATATTTGACAAAATCGTACATACTCGCTTTAAATCATTTCTGGAAAATGAGACAATAATTACTTTAAAGCTCTGATTTAAAATGTTGTTATGTACACAGAATATGTCCAATATTATACTTGCATTGTGGACACAACCTTTTAAAAAAACAAGTTGAGGAAGTGTTTGGCACACGCAGGTCTGATATGTTTGTAGAACAGAACAGAACAGACAGTTTATTCAGACTTATACATATGTACATCGTCTTTAATGCATATATTTATAAATTAAACAATGTCACGTGTCAAAATATAATAATTTTGACAAAATCAATGATACAATATTATATATATATATATATATATATATATATATATATTTTGTATTTGTACAATTTTCATGTTTGTACAATGGTGGTCTGTATTTATATTTTGTTGTTTATGGTGCTAGAGTTTCAGTATCGAAATATTCAAACAAGGTTTAACGGGGATTATTATCTTAAACAAAACATGAACAACTATTTATAATAAATTTACGAAAAATAATACAAAGTTGAGTTAATAGTTTTGCACGTGCGGTCATTGTGTTAGCAGTCATTTTGACACTATGTTGTATTTCTTTGTCACGTTATAGACAAACGTAATTTTTTATTATCTAAATCTGTTATTGGACCCCCGAAACCTAAGTATAGACACCAAAATAATGCAATTTGAGTGAATAGTCACACAGTTATCATCATTAATAGGTTTTGTCGGCCATCTTGGACGCCATCTTGAAAAAAACCTTTCCCCTGGTCTCATTTTGGTAAACATTTGATATGTTATAAAGGGCATCCTACCCTATCAGAATCAGTTAAAATACCTTTTGTAGCAATTTTTTGGGGGTTGGGTGGTATTTTTTCATATAATGACCCGACTAGGTTGTGAAGTTAAACGGCAAATGTTCTTCAATAGTCCAGTTTGGGACTTTCGAACACTAAAACATGGGCACTGTACATTATAAGTTAATAAAAAAAAAGGTAAATCAAGTTACATGTACACAAAATGAAAGAAATTGTTAAATGGCAATGTGCCCGAGACGAATTTAGACGTCAAATGACTACATAAGCGTGGTAACTGCTTGTGTTATCTTAAAGCACGTGTTTAACGCCATAGGCCGCCAAATAACCCTCTTGTTTTGGATGACTGGACACTGTATCATGGGAACTGTACATTATAAATGAATTAAAGCAATGAAAAAATTTTAAATCGGAAGAATGCTCAAACGCACGTGCTGCCTTTTAACGGCACGATAATTCACAAGCTTGGTATGTTTTGTGTACTCTAAATGCACGTGTTAGTCTATAGTCAATCTTGTTAACGACTATTCGACACTGAAATACACGAACTCTACGTACATATAGAAATACAAGAAAGCTAAATCGGATGGAACGTCACGTGCACTTGACGAATTCAGTGTTCGACACTAACGGGAGTCTGGAGGTCCGAGACTCAAAGAAATGAGACTCGGGCTCCTTGTTTTTATGTCAAAGATGTCCGTCGGACACCTTCAAAATCATCTTTGAATGAAAAAAAATCCCTTCGTTTCCCATATCAGAATGTCTGTTGAAAAATATCTTACTCAGAAATAGTCATTGTCGAACACTGTCTATAAAGACCTTAAGTTGCATTGTGTATTGCCACATTAAAATTGTAATAATTTAATATTCACTCTCTACATAGAGCAGAAGGAAGTTTTTAATACCAAGTCATAACCGCACACTTCAACCACTGCTTGAAAACTGTAAAAGTTCCTCTTAACAAGGAAGATTATAGACAGCTGGTCAATTGATAGAGAGAAGTGTTCAATAAAAACTAATTGATGTCGGAAGCATATACATACTTTAATTATGGCATGTTTGCCAATCAAATTTTAAACCTGAACAGTATTGCATCTAAACTAATGTAAAGTTGGAAATGCTATTATGTTAAAAATGAAGATTATAAAATCTTTACAAACGTATAGTTGGATAAGATGTTATGGTTTCTTTTAAAATACCACTATTAATACACACATGCTCTCTGCAGACCGCAGAAGGAAGTTTTGTCAAGTTCTTTTATACGGAGCAATGACTACGCACATGAACCGCCTTTTGAGAACTGTGATTGTTCTTCGTAACTAGGAAACTTTCAAAAACCTGGTATATTGTTAAGGATAATTGTTCACTTGAAACTAAGTGATGTCTTAAGCACATACAAAACTAAACAATACAGCAATTTGAGTATGTACTAAAGAAATTGTGTTTCTATGAAATCCATTGTCTGCTTAACCGTGTGTTTTAGATGATTCAATTTTTAAACTTAAAAGTTATTATTGTAACAAAGTTTTAAACTCTTCAAAACAATCCCCACAATATTCTATGCAAAGTTATTTTAGTAGACATGTACATTTGTAGCCATCAATATATATCAATGTCATATATACCCTTAGACGTTCATTCATATAACTGCATACACGATTGTTATCATTATAATCCAATCATTCTGATACCTCGAACGTGTTTTTTTCTTGATTCAGGGAAAAGGATCGGCCTTACATTTTGCGACAATAGTATCTACAAAATTGATAAATAGGAAGACAATGTATAAGGTAAAATTAAATGTGGGACAAAGGACATGATTTTAAAGAAATTCACTTTGGAAAAGGTGTTGTTTACCTCATTTTACTGTATAGTAAATTAATGCTCCAACTAATAACTGTTAAACCCGCGTTAAAAAAGGAACAACTGCTAATTGCATTGTTTAAAAAAAAATTCGCTGTGAATAAATGTTTAAAAACTGTTTTTGTCTTGCAAAAGCGACACTGTAAGGATTCCAAGACTCTTGTAAAACAAAGGAATGCATTCATTTAAATTATTAAAACGGTAATACCATTTAATTCTGCCACTACAGCATGTATATACCCGCTTGAATTACATCTGCTTAATCTTAAGTCCACATTCAAATGGATCAAGTGCTCACTAGCGTTGGATTTATTTCTGCTTATTAAATTGCTTCCCTGTATATGCGACTGAGGACAGGGCTATATCGGTATCAAACGGGCAAAATAATCCACAGGGGGTAAAATCATCATCAGGGGCACATCCTTCATCACGGGCGACATCTTCCTCAGGCAAATAAGGAGCCATATTAATTAACCATAATTTAGTACATAGACTTTTTTAACTTGATGCAAATGCATGTTAATACATTATAATTATTCTAATTAGTTGTTTGTCTTCATTAGACTTGATTTTTAGAAGGCGTATTTATCTGTCCAGGGGCCATATTCCAGTAGCTTCTTAAGTTAAAAAATAACTTAAGTTGAAATATTGCGCAATATTTTTTCTTATCTCCCCCATTTTTTCTTTAAACATAAGATTTCACTTAAGTTATATTCTGGTAGCTTCATAAACTAAACAAATTTCTTTACTCTGTGTTTTTTGTCTCATACATTAAAACTTAAGTTAACGTCCTTTAACTCTTAAAGGAATTTCTTAAAGAAAAAAATACTAACCGTCTCATGTTTTGTTTTTGACATTTCAAATTTAACTTAAGAAATTTATTTAAGAAATTTCTTAACATAAGTGAAAACTTTAAAAGCTACTGGAATACGGCCCCAGTACTGTGTGCTGTCGTTTTGTGTAATTGTTAGAGTATCCTTTCACTTAAATCATAAGCTTAAGGTGGTTCAGTAAATTAACTTAATTTCATCCGAAGCATACAATAAAGCCGTTTAAATTTCCTAACAGCTTAAAATTGGTTGCCAATTTTAAACCATTTAAACATTTTTTAACGAGTAGGTTTTATAATTTAATGTAATAATCTCCTCTTTGTTAAAACTGACATATGAGATAATAAGTATACAATGTGATTTCTAATAGCGTTGTCGTCTTTGTATACTCCTTCAGTTGCACTAGATATGTAAGGGAAACTGCTGTAACTTAACAATACATCTAGATGCTTTTTTCACTGGACTACTTGTTATGAAGATATGCCATATTCACACACACAAACACACGCATGTACGCACACACGCACATACACATACATGCGATTGCGCACATCCAGTGATAAGTGAATTATTAATTGATGTATGTAATTTGTACACTGTAATTATGTATATTCTCCACGCATGTCTGTAAAACTATCATATATTTGTATATGTCGATAAGCTTGCTTAAGTCAAAATAAATATTCTGTTCTGTCCATTTCTGTTCTGCTAATTTACGCGGACATGATTATAAATACATTGGACATTCCTAAGTGTTTATTTTTTTCTGTCTCATAATCAGAAATCCACGAATAGACATCTCCACGAAATAGTATTTTGTTTTAAAGAAATATCAAACCGACAAATACAAGCGAATTACAGAATATAGCGATGGCATGATAAACCTCCTCTGATCAAACAAATCTACATAATACTACACAGGTGCAAAACAGTTTAAATTTCGATTGATATGTTTGTTAAGTACGTTCATCATGAAGATATACTTTTTAAGTTACATCCGACAGTCCAAAACACATCTCTTTTAATTGTTTAAAAATGCCATATCGCTGTCAGTACTAGATTCCTGTCGGTAACATATCGAATCCATGGCCAATAGTGCATGTCATTATTAAACAAGCTGTATGATGCACATGTTTGATATTTGACCTTTATTGTAATATTGACCTTCACCCAAAGTTTGACACACCGCATGTTGAGTATTTGTTAAAAAAATTAACCTTTGACCTTTAAGTTTTACCTTGATCTTTAGGAAGGGAAACATATATTACATTTGAAAAATCATCTTCTCATTGTTATCATTTGTACTTGGTTTTCTTAATTGAATGATGAATAAAAGCCCCATAAACACTTAAAATCAACGAATATTTCGAGAAATATAGTTAACACATAAAAAATCAGTGGTCCAAAAAGCAACAGCAAAATTTTAAACACTAAATATGGTATGGTAACATATATTTAACGAGATACAAAATGCTTGTTTTTATTTTTTTGAGACAATACATGTATATTCCATGTGAATTAACCGAGACGATTTCCAAACATTTACGAGCAAATGCGAGATTGGCTACGGGCAGCTCATGAGAAGTACGTCGTGCTTCAGACGCTGCCCGAAGCCAATCTCGCGTTCGATCGTTAATGTACCATTCCAATAACAGACAAGAGTTTTTACAATACACATATAAGAACACAAGAGGGCTGTCTCCATCGGAAGACATATGCCCCGAAAAACGCTTTTTTTTCGAAACCTAAAGGCAGATCTCGAAACCTTAAAACGGACCCTAAGTTCAAGGTCAAAGTCAAAGGGGTCAAAATATTTGTGCGTATGGTAAGGCCTTGTCCATATACACATTCATACCAAATATGAAGGTTACATCTGAAGCGACATAGAAGATATGAGCATTTTTCGAAACCTAAACGCAAAAGTGTGACGGACAGACGGACAGTGCGATCACTATATGCCATCCTTCGGGGGCATAAAAGGTCACCCACAGGTCCGGACAAATGTCAAACCCAGAGGCATGGTCATAACAAACTTGGAAGAGGACTACTGTAAAAGTTCACATGGCGATGACAAATACAATACTCCTGTGCCTACTTGGCTCTGGTGAAATAACAAGAGTAACATGCACTTCATTAATGGTAAAGCAAACAAAAAGCTTCATATAAAAAGCATGTAGGCAAAACATTTGCAAACATGATATGTATTTTATGAGAATCAATAGTCAAACATTGGTACATAATTATGATGATCAAATTTCTTAAGTTAATTTGAACAATCTTAATGATTTAATTACCCTTGTACATAAACTGTGTGTTAATTACTGACATCTTGGTAGAACGAGACAATGTATAGTAGGTACTTAAACCCACATGAATATTCAATGGTCAAGTCTGCATAACGTATACATGTTTTCAAATCAACACAAAATATTTTTGATATGAAACTTAAATAATATTTTTTAACAGTTCACTAAATTGTATACATCTTTAATGATACAAATATATCAATAAAACATCACATGGTTTTTATGGAATTCAATACGAAGTAAGAAGATAAACAACATACACAATAATGTATCACTAAATGGATTTAAGTAGTTTAAGACATCCCCCCTCCTCTAAACTATTGCTTTGATACAGATAAAGTGGATTGCTCATATTCAAATTGCTTTGAAAAACAAAATCTTTTTCATGTGGGAAACACTTTTATCTCATATGAGCACATTATTCAATATTAAAGAATAAACTATACGCTTCAAACATTCTATAGACATTTTCGTATTGGGTCATGAGTAAAATACAAAAATTGGACATTGAATATTGACCAAATATGATAGAGCAGCATCAGGAATTATTGATATATGATCTGGTCATAACCTTAAGTAAAATGTTTTAGTATGTATGGCACTTAATTGTGACGTTGACTTTAGATTGAAAAGCATGGATTATGATTGCAAGACATATTTTTCTCGAGGCGAAAAATAATATGTATATGTTACAAAATAATTAAAAGAAATACAAAAATTATGAAGTGAATATACAATAAAAGGTGGACAAAATGGAATTGAGACCAACAAACATGATTTTTTTTAAACCAATGATGGCTTAAAACGCTTAACTGAGTACAAGCATCAATAACAAATAGCTCTGATAGCTGAATGAAGCACAACTTGACCACACAACTATCCTTCTTACGACAGTTATTTTACTGTTGTTACTGGAAATTTAAAAGGGTCACGAAGATGATTGTTAGATACATATACTTAGCTTCAACTGAGACTCTATTGTCACACCATACACAAACATCTTTTGAAAATTGCAGTTTGGTCAATGCAGTTATAAGACACAAAACTAGAGCATTTTCAAATAAGTGACATATGGCTGCAACACCACGTGTTGTATCGTGTAGCATTGTTTAATAATCATGAACTTAAATAATAAGTTGAAAAATTGCATAGCCAGCTAACGTTAACTTACGATAATATAAATTACACATGCACAACTTCATAAGAAAAATGGATGCTATCATGACTTTTGTAATTTATAATTCTATTGGTAAAACGTTGAACAAGTTTGTATAAATCTTATTATTGAAATTTGAAGTAAAAAAGGTTGCATTTAATTTGCAATTAAAAACAAAGGTAAAAAAAATATTTATATGCACAACTTCATATTATATGAAACAAGACTATTGCCAAGCAATAAAAGTCCCCTTCCGGCTCCACCATTGTCAGAAATTCCACAATTGTCAGAATATATTTTTTTGTTGCCATAGCAACCAGACTTTCTCACGTAGGAACAAAATGAAATGACGTGCATAATGTCCATATTTCCATATATCCATGTTGGAAGTTTTATTTAAAAATTATGAAGAATTTTTAAAGTTATCACAGGATTCAGAAAACCACCATTTTCAGCAGTATTTCTAGTTAATTTGTTGCCATAGGAACAGGAATTTTTGACGTAGGAGCAAAATGAAATGACAGGCATAATGTCCATATTGCCATCTATCCATGTTTCAAGTTTCATGAAAAAATATGAAGAACTTTTAAAGTTATCGCAGGATCCAGAAAACCACCATTTTCAGCAGTATTTCTAGTCTATGTGTTGCCATAGCATCCAGAATTTTTGACGTGGGAACAAAATGAAATGACGTGCATAATGACCATATTGCCATCTATCCATGTTTGAAGTTTCATGAAAAAAATATGAAGAACTTTTTAAGTTATCACAGGATCCAGAAAACCACCATCTTCAGCAGTATTTCTAGTCTATTTGTTGCCATAGCAACCAGAATTTTTGACGTAGGAACAAAATGAAATGACCTGCATAATGTCAATATTACCATCTATCCATGTTTCAAGCTTGATGAAAAAAAATTAAGAACTTTTAAAGTTATGGCAGGATCCGGAAAACCACCATTTCCAGCAGTATTTCTAGTCTATTTGTTGCCATAGCATCCAGAAGTTTTGATGTAAGAACAAAATGAAATAACGTGCATAATGTCCATGTTGACATCTATCCATTTTTAAAATTTCATGAAAAAATATAAAGAACTTTTAAAGTTATCGCAGTATCCAAAAAAGTGTGACAGACTCACAGACTGACGGACTGACGGACACACAGAACGCATACCATAAGTCCCCTCCGGTGAAACCGGTAGGAGACTAATAATGCATGCCAGTTTGGATGTAGTATATTTAAAAGGAGAACTTCATCAGACAAGTACTCTTCTAATCTGGTGTGTTATTAAATTTTGAAAGATCCAAGATTTTAATGTCATACCTAAACGAAAGTTTGTTCCAGACTGCATAAAAATGAAGGCTCTATTGAACCCCAATAATGAAAATGATTGAACTATTTCTGGCAAATAGGGCAAAAACTGTGATGGTTTTTTATGTCTGGGTAGTTCAATTTAACCAGGTAATCTAAATGCTGTTCAAGTTTGGTAAAGGTCATATGAAAAATAAAGCTTGTAACTGTATTAAACAAAGTCAATTTTCTCAGAAGGTCACTTACTCCGGCGTTCAGAGTGAAAACCTAGCCTTTGAATAAATGGTCAGAATTTAAAGGTTTTACAAAAACTGTTCTTATTTCAATATTGCATGAAAAGAGCAGTCTTTGTTATCCTTCTTAATGGTTGACGACCGAACGATAACGGGAAACACTTGAGACGTCCTATATACCAATAGCTCATTGTGGGGGTCATGCTCAGGTCAGATAGGAATCAATATTTAAAAACAAAATGTATGCACTTACAAAAGATATTTTAAGATGAAGTGCCTATCAACAATGCATTTAGTTACTTGCAATAATTTACTGATGAGCAAAAGAAAATTTATTTATAAAATGAAAGGTTGTTGGGTATTTAAAGGAAAAAATAGACTTTATCCTAAATCATACAAAGTTTCTTTTTATGCACATCAGAGTTATACAGCACAAACAAGACATAAACAAAGGGCAATAACTGATGAGTAGAACGTTGTGGCTCTAATTCACACACACAATAAACCAAAGACGTATTTTATAGGTCTTTGAATAAACTAATGTGCAATGAAGATAAATAATGTATGTAAAGATCTACGGCATTCCTGAGTTATAAACAGCTGAAATGACAAGTGCGACAGACGGAAAAATGATACCGTCCGTGCTCTGTAAAAAGGGGGTTTAATGCATGTGCATAAAGTGTCGTCACAGATCAGCCAGTGCAGTTCGCACAGGCTAATCAACAACGACACTTTCCGCTTTTATGATACATTTCGTTTGAAGAAAGTGTCTTCTAAGCCAAAAATCCAGTTGAGGCGAAAATGTTGTCTCTGATTGGCCTGTGCGGACTGCCCTTTTCACAGAGTGTACTGGCTCATATAATTCCTACTGGTATATCCATCACACAAATGAAAGAGTTGCTATGAGACCGATAAAAATACTGACGTTTTCTTGAATACTGAGATTGATTTATCGCAAACTATAGTACATGTTTAAAATGCATGCTTAGCATGTTTTCTTTCTCAACACTAATACTTACATTGACAAAATTCAAGGTTGTTTAAATGTTTCTTGCATATCAAGAATTATTGTCATGAACCAAAACTAACCTAACCGAAATCACACCTGTATTAAGATTGCCAACTAATGACGTCTGTAACAACAAATTCATCACAAATTCTCACTTATCTCTCGTATAAACAGAAAATCACAATAAAAGTCAAGTAAGCTTCAGACGCAAATTGAAGGAAAGCAATCCTGCATAACCTGCAATGGCCACATGAATGAGATACTACTGATGACTGATTATCATCATCGCCCCACCCTATTCAGTCTTTGGCCTGTCGCAGTGGAATGTCATGGAAACGGGAATGTGGTCTGTGTGTGGTGCCAGACTCGTCACAAAGTTGAAGTTCTTCACTGTCAGTCAACAAACATGCTCACTGTTAGACAAAGTAACAAAATGTACAAAAAGCAACAATAATAGTGCAACACCAATTAAAGATCAATAGCTTTTAAATGTAAATATTTTAGATGAGCAAAGAAAACACTTAATTCTTTAATACATTGTGTTTATTTTGCATATAATGGATCTTTAAATTATATGTTTTCAATATAAATGTAACCCTTTTACTCTTAGATGTGCTTTTAAAATTGTTTGTGGTCCCTTAGAAAATGAAATTTAAAAAAAAACTTTCTTACTGGATTCAAGTTTTAAAGACTCCACTTTCCAACCTATGGTACTGATGAACAACAATCAGCCTAAAACCAGAACAGCCTGCAAGTAATTCACATGATGTTCTGGTCTGATGCAGGTTGCATAAGCCATTTTCATTTTGAGTGGAAAAGGTTTGAATTCTTACTACTGGACAGTCATTCCTGTATAACACCACATCAATTCTCCGACGTCCACCCACGGGTGACAACACAAGGTTGCCATGGGTGTCAACCTTGACCTCTGCATTATAGATTTAGTCCATGGTGGCCGTCTGCAGGTCGGCGTCTATCACATAGTGTTGCCGTAGATATGGGTCCTCCAGCGCTGCCTTCAGCCCTTCTGGAGTACTTATTGACTTGTCGTGCAGGAGGAATGAGCGCAATTCAGTACCTGTGAAGAGAAGTATTGACATAGAAACCAAGTTCAGTGCCTGTGAAGAGAGATATTGACATAGAAACCAAGTTCAGTGCCTGTGAAGAGAAGTATTGATATAGAAACCAAGTGACATGAGTTCAATAAAGAATTATTGACATAGAAACCAAGTGACATGAGTTCAATAATGAAGTATTGACATAGAAATTAAGTGACATGAGTTCAATAAGAATACAGTATAAACCGGTCATTTCACTAATACAAATTTTACTTGTCATAAAATGCACACAATTAACTTGATTTTTTTTTCAACTATTTGTTACATCACGGTGAAACCAAACCCCAGTCCCACGCTCACGAACTGAAGGAAAAGGCCGGACACCAGCACGGCAAACTTCCGCCATTTTGGCGCCTCTCGCGTGCTTCTTAGCAAAATGAGCGTCGTTTTTCAAAAATTTGGCTTAATGCATGTGCGTAAAGTGTCGTCCCAGATTAGCCTGTGCAGTCCGTACAAGATAATCAAGGACGACACTTTCCGCTTTTGGAATTTGTTTTCATCTAAAGGAAGGCTCTTCTCAATAAAAATCCATTTAGGGCTGAACGTGTCGTCCTGGTTATCCTATACGGACATATCTCGGACGACACTTTACGCACATGCATTAAGCCCAGTTTTCCGAGAGTGAGGCTCAAACGCAAAACGTTTCTTTTAAGCTAAACGGGTTGTTCATGCTGAGACAGAAACGTTCAAATGTTATATATGGATCCTACTTGTACAGCCGAAAAACTTCATTTGTTTTCTACTATCATCGCCAAACGTGTCTGTTGTCAACTGCTTTCTAAACGATTCCCAATATAATAAAAAATGGCACAGAAATCTTCAAATTCTCCATTTAACATTATTTCTTAGTTAATAAAGTGAATATAGCAACTATGTAGCAAAAATGATTGCAAACTAGACAGATATGGAAATAAATTTAGCTAAAATTACGGTAAACTCAATCTTAAAACCAAAAAAAAAAGATGAGTGTCGGAACAAATTTAAGGTTTAAGTTTTGGGCCAATTAAAATAAATAACTTTTTACGCCTCATGTCATAACAAAGTGAAGACAAAGATGTTGTATTATAAAACGGTATAGTCTAAACAAACGTTTACTGTTTCTGATTGAACATAATGAACTCATGTTGCACCCGTTCGTCAATACTTTAAAACAAAATTGAGTCTCGCTCTGGGAAAACGGAGCTTAACGCATGGGCGAAAACTTACGCCAAAAATTGCATTTTCCGCTAATGGCGAAGAAGAGATGATGGGAGACTTTAAATAAAAAATGCCATCGAATCGGAAATTATCGTTTTTGATAAGACTGTACGGATTGCATAGGCTAATCTGGGAGGACAATTTACGCACATGCATTAAGCCCCGTTCACAGAGCGCTGCTCACAGGCGTTTTAACAATGGTATCTTCATAAATTAAATTGCTAGACAATTAGCCAGGCTGATAGTTACAATCAGTGCCAGATTAGTACCGAGGAAGCCCATAGGCAATAACACTTTTGGGGCCAACGCCATGGTCCCTAGTCGACCCAGTGCCTAATAGCGTCAGTGCCCATTCGATTTCAACAGTTTAAATTAGCCACCCAATACCAAGGCTGGCAAGGCATAAAATGTGACAATGTTCTTTATTAACTCATTTATGCCGAGTGGACTCTCCCATTCTTCTAAATTAGATTAATTTATTTCCAAAATTAGGGTTGTCTAGTATATTTATTTCCATATTTAGAAATTTTCTTACAGAACTTCCTTTAAGCAAACAGCGTAGACCCAGATGAGATGCCGCATCTACGCTGTTTGCCAAGGAATATTTTTCGAGACGCTAGGCATAAATGGGTTAATATAAAATGTTATTATAATACATTAATGCAAAATTCGACTCCAGTCTGAACAACCTAGTGAAAATCTTGAAAACGAAATCTCCAGCAAAACAATACGTTTTATCCACATTTTTTTAAATGTCACTCGGTAAGACTAAATCTAAATCTGGTAGGATTTTCTTGTGATGGTAGAGACTGTATGTGAGAGCAAGGAACGACAGCTTTGCTTAGAGATTGATCTTTGTCTAGTACTTACCTTTTTGTTAATAATGGTTGCCTTTCATCCCCCTCGTCAGACCTCGAATCCGTTCTTATTTCTAGCTTGCTTGTACTCATAGCTCACAAGGCTGTGTGTTTTATACACCAGATACTCAGCCAAACACAATTTTTGTAGCCTTTTAAACAAAATGAAAGGAGCATTATGACGGTTAATACGGTAAACTATTTTCTAGAATTATATATTTTTTAAACGGATTAGAAAGACTATGTATCGTGTTTATAAGGGCTCAAATAAATATGTATGTGTATAAGTATAAAAAAATTATAATCGGGAATACTTTTAGTAGGCTCGGTAAAATAAGCAGCTGTAGCAAAATCATAATGAATGAAATGTACATGAAGGACCGATATACGCATGCGCAACGGAGTGCAGTTATCTGCTAATTGAAGTAGGCACGAATTTGAATCTCAAAAGAGGCACGATAAAAACACACTAAAAATTATTTGAATATATTATAAACAAATCATCAATTAATATAAAATACAACATTGTTATTAGATAAATATGTACCGGAAAAGAAGAATTGTGCATCGTTTTAATATCTTTTGCTATATATATGGAAATACCGTTGATATGTCCCTTTAACGACTGTTCTTGTAGACGTGGTCCAACAATGCACACACTTCGAAGCACGCGTTCATAAAAATCTGACATGAATTGTGTAATGTCAAATCACAGCATATACAATAGTGGGTATATGTGTCGCGTTATGAGAAAACTGGGCATAATGCATGTGAGTAAAGTTTCGTCCCAGATTAGCCTGTGAACTAGATTTTCGGTAAAAAAAAGACTTCCTTTAAACTCAATTACCACTAAAGCGGAAATTGTCGTCCGTGATTAGCCTGTGCGGACTGCACAGGCTAATCTGGGACGACCCTTTACGCACATCCATTTTGCTCAATTTTCACAGAACAAGACACGTATGTTAAAAGCGTTGAAGAATACAATCCGCATTTAAACTACACTATTTTACACGTCTTTACTTTGATCACTCTACAATTCAGGTTATATAAACAGTGTTAAAAATGTACTACTTACTGAGAAAGCAAATTTCGTATCACCACAAACGTTTATATTTTTGATTCACAATCACGTCGACAGGTTGAATACAGTGAACAGTGTATTTTATATGACACGACTTTTTATCCTAAAAGGCTGTTAATATGCGTGACCATACCCACTGGGGGCTGACGAGGTCAAAGCGTAGTCTGTTTGTCTACGACGTCGGGTATATGTTTTACTACGAAACATTGTGTCAATACACATGCCATCTAAGTACAGATTGGTGTACTTCGTTGAGTAACCTGTTCATTATATATGTAGTTTGTTCACAACCAATACATACTCTGTGAAAAACCTATACATAAAGCGACTTGTAATTTGCTTCAAAACAAAGCATTTAAAAATTAAAATATATGTTCGTAACCTGTTTTGTACTTTAGAATGTTTAATGTACAGTGTATCAAAGTTACGTGTAGTTTCATATAATTTAAATGACTATAATTGGCTATTTTAACAGAATAACGTCCTTATGCATTACTTCAAATCAATATATTTCTATTTTAGCTCAAAATCAATGTAAAGGTTGGAACTACGCGCATTTGTAATTAGTTTGTTATTGAAAATAAGTACCTACCATTACTGGATGTTCCGTTCTCTAATCCAATAATACCAGTAAAGATGAAACCCGCCTGATTACGTAGTGTATTGACACAATGTGTCGTAGCAAAACATATACCCGACGTCGTAGACAAACGAACTACGCTTTGACCTCGTCAAACCCCAGGGATACCCCAGTCGATTTCATCATTTGTTTGTTGAGTCGGAAATTCCACTTCTTTCAACAGTAGTAGAATTCGCCTATTCTATATTTCGTGATGTCTTTATATTTGCCTCGTTCTGGGAAAACGGGGCTAAATGAATGTACATAAAGTAGCGTCCCAGATAAGCCTGTGCAGTCGGCACAGGCTAATCAGGGACGACACATTCTACTTTTATTGACTTTTTGTTTCAAATGAAGTTTTTTCCAAAAGAAAATCCTGCCATAGGGATAGTGTCGTCCCTGATAAGCCTGCACAGGCTACCCTGAGACGACACTATACGCACGTGCTTAAAGGCCCGTTTTCCAAGAGCGCAATGTGATGTGAAGTGTCTTGTATTGTTGAGGTGGTTGATTACTTGTAGTGTCTTGTATTGTTGAGGCGGTAGATTACTTGTAGTGTCTTGTATTGTTGAGGCGGTAGATTACTTTTAGTGTATTGTATTGTTGAGGCGTAGATTACTAGTAGTGTCTTGTATTGTTGAGGCGGTAGTTTACTTGTAGTGTCTTGTATTGTTGAGGCGGTAGATTACTTGTAGTATATTGTATTGTTGAGGCGGTAGATTACTTGTAGTGTCTTGTATTGTTGAGGCGGTATATTACATGTAGTGTCTTGTATTGTTGAAGCGGTAGATTACTTGTAGTATCTTGTATTGGTGAGGCGGTAGATTACTTGTAGTGTATTGTATTGTTGAGGCGGTAGATTACTTGTAGTGTCTTGTATTGTTGAGACAATAGATTACTTGTAGTGTATTGTATTGTTCAGGCGGTATATTACTTGCAGTGTCTTGTATTGTTGAGGCGGTATATTACTTGTAGTGTCTTGTATTGTTCAGGCGGTAGATTACTTGTAGTGTATTGTATTGTTCAGGCGGTAGATTACTTGTAGTGTCTTGTATTGTTCTGGCGGTAGATTACTTGTAGTGTCTTGTATTGTTGAGGCAGTAGATAACTTGTATTGACTTGTTTTGTTGAGGCGATAGATTACTTGCAGTGTCTTGTATTGTTGAGGCGGTAGATTACTTGTAGTGTCTTGTATTGTTGAGGCGTAGATTACTTGTAGTGTCTTGAATTGTTGAGGCGGTATATTACTTGTAGTGTCTTGTATTGTTGAGGCGGTAGATTACTTGTAGTGTCTTGTATTGTTGAGGCGGTACATTACTTGCAGTGTCTTGTATTGTTCAGGCGGTAGATTACTTGTAGTGTCTTGTATTGTTGAGGCGGTAGATTACTTGTAGTGTCTTGTATTGTTGAGGCGGTAGATTACTTGTAGTATATTGTATTGTTGAGGCGGTAGATTACTTGTAGTGTATTGTATTGTTGAGGCGGTAGATTACTTGCAGTGTCTTGTATTGTTGAGACGATAGATTACTTGTAGTGTATTGTATTGTTCAGGCGGTAGATTACTTGCAGTGTCTTGTATTGTTGAGGCGGTATATTACTTGTAGTGTATTGTATTGTTCAGGCGGTAGATTACTTGTAGTGTCATGTATTGTTCAGGCGGTAGATTACTTGTAGTGTCTTGTATTGTTCTGGCGGAAGATTACTTGTAGTGTCTTGTATTGTTGAGGCAGTAGATTGCTTGTATTGTCTTGTATTGTTGAGGCGATAGGTTACTTGCAGTGTCTTGTATTGTTCTAGCGGTAGATTACTTGTAGTGTCTTGTATTGTTGAGGCGTAGATTACTTGTAGGGTCTAGAATTGTTGAGGCGGTAGATTACTTGTAGTGTCTTGTATTGTTGAGGCGGTTGATTACTTGTAGTGTCTTGTATTGTTGAGGCGGTACATTACTTGTAGTGTCTTGCATTGTTCAGGAGGTATATTACTTGTAGTGTCTTGTATTGTTCAGGCGGTAGATAACTTGTAGTGTCTTGTATTGTTCAGGCGGTGGATTGCTTGTAGTGTCTTGTATTGTTGAGGCGGTAGATTGCTTGTAGTGTCTTGTATTGTTCAGGCGGTGGATTGCTTGTAGTGTCTGGTATTGTTGAGGCGGTAGATTACTTGTAGTGTATTGTATTGTTCAGGCGGTGGATTACTTGTAGTGTCTTGTATTGTTGAGGCGGTAGATTGCTTGTAGTGTATTGTATTGTTCAGGCGGTGGATTGCTTGTAGTGTCTGGTATTGTTGAGGCGGTAGATTGCTTGTAGTGTCTTGTATTGTTCAGGCGGTGGATTACTTGTAGTGTCTTGTATTGTTGAGGCGGTATATTGCGTGTAGTGTCTAGTATTGTTCACGCGGTGGATTGCTTGTAGTGTCTGGTATTGTTGAGGCGGTAGATTACTTGTAATGTATTGTATTGTTCAGGCGGTAGATTGCTTGTAGTGTCTTGTATTGTTCAGGCGGTGGATTGCTTGTAGTGTCTTGTATTAATGAGGCAGTAGATTACTTGTAGTGTCTTGTTTTGTTGAGGCGGTAGATTACTTGTAGTGTCTTGTATTGTTCAGGTGCTGGATTACTTGTAGTGTCTTGTATTGTTAAGGCGAGATATTGCTTGTAGTGTCTTGTATTGTTGAGGTGGTGGATTACTTGTAGTGTCTTGTATTTTTGAGCCGGTAGATTACTTGTAGTGTCTTGTATTGTTCAGGCGGTAGATTCCTTGTAGTGTCTTGTATTGTTCAGGCGTTGGATTACTTGTAGTGTCTTGTATTGTTCAGGCGGTAGATTACTTGTAGTGTCTTGTATTGTTCAGATGGTGGATTACTTGTAGTGTCTTGTATTGTTAAAGCGGTAGATTACTTGTAGTGTCTTGTATTGTTCAGGCGGTGGATTGCTTGTAGTGTCTTGTATTGTTCAGGCGGTAGATTTCTTGTAGTGTCTTGTATTGACGAGGCGGTAGATTACGTGTAGTGTCTTGTATTGTTCAGGCGGTAGATTACTTGTAGTGTCTTGTATTGTTGAGGCGGTAGATTACTTGTAATGTATTGTATTGTTCAGGCCTTGGATAGCTTGTAGTGTCCTGTATTGTTCAGGCGGTAGATTACTTGTAGTGTCTTGTATTGTTGAGGCGGTAGATTACTTGTAGTGTATTGTATTGTTCAGGCTGTAGATTACTTGTAGTGTATTGCATTGTTCAGGCGGTAGATTGCTTGTAGTGTCTTGTATTGTTGAGGCGGTAGATTGCGTGTAGCGTCTTGTATTGTTCAGGCGGTGGATTGCTTGTAGTGTCTTGTATTGTTCAGGTGGTGGATTGCTTGTAGTGTCTTGTATTAATGAGGCGGTAGATTACTTGCAGTGTCATGTATTGTTCAGGCGGTGGATTACTTGTAGTGTCTTGTACTGTTGGGGTGGTTGAATGGTTGACTTCGGATGCTGTCCTGATCATGTTTCTTGAGTTATTTATTCCTATAACATATTATTATAACTTAGGTTCATTAAGTAGAACAAATTGAAATGAAAAATATAGAATGGTGATGAAATGCGATAATGGCGTGAACATTGGACGGGCTAATATATAATTACGGTAAAGGTATAAATATAGGATCTGGCACGAGTTGTCATATCATACCATATTTTATTAAACGAGTTCAGGAATTTTGTTAGCAAGCGAGCCTTTGGCGAGCTTTCTAACGAATTTCCTGGACGAGTGTCAAATCTTTTTTATCACATGCTTTTAAATGAGCAAATTAAATAAATATTTACGCAAACATAATGATAAATCCCGAATGTTTTTTACATATCGAAATACTTCTGGATCAATGGTATTGATGTTAATTTTTCCTTATACATTATTTTATTAGCTTTCGAAAACAGTCGGTGTGTAGTTGATTCGTTAAAAATTGTTCGAGTTACATGGTGTACAGTAAAGATGATCTAGTTTTACATATATATATATATATATATATATATATATATATATATATATATATATATATATATATATATACATGAGCTTCCCTCCTGTGGAAATTACAACAAAGAACGTGTTAAGATTTGTGATAAACGATCTCAACATATTTTAAAACCTTATCAGGCACATATTCAGACGAGAGGATCTGCCGAGACATTGTTTTTAAAGCAAGATTATACGATTTTGTCAAATATCTATGAATTTATATAATGTACTATCACAAGAGCCTTTGGCCTGTCTATATTTTCCTTGGCTTAAGCTAATGTTAGTGTTACATGAATGAGCTTTAATTGACATGTATTTTTGTACTGCTAAGTGTAAGCTTAATATACGAATACTATTGTATTGCTATAAAATATTGGGGTATTATTCTCAAGCATCTACATACTGTTATATACACTAGTATTAAAAGCAGTATGGGTTAGTTCAAAGAATAATTATTATAACCAGTTTTCACATGCAGACCTTATTTATGTCAACAACAATATACAAAATTAGCTTCATATTAATTTGACATGATTACATATATTGAATTATAAATGTTTTATCGATAGTTATTTGATTGCAATGACACATATTATAACTTTATATAATCATGAACAATTTGTAATTAAATTTGTAAACACTATACGCTTATTTGGTCCACTTGGGCTATGTTCATGTATATATATATATATATATATATATATATATATATATATATATATATATATATATATATATATATATATATATATAAAATAAAAGTAAAAACACGTGTCTGGGATTTTAAATATATATTGATTTAGCCAACGCGTTTCGCATAGCTCATCAGGACATAATACAATATATTACAACGTCAAAATGTCATGGAGATAACGTCATATCAATTATGACGTCATAACGTCAATAAATATTAAATGAAATTTAATTTGGGTTTAAATACATGTATAAAATGTTGTTCTTTTGCTAACCTAGCTGAAATATTGTTCGAAAATAGCTTATAAAATGGAAATATTTTAAATTTTGGTTCATTATGTGAACATTCATCTAAATGTTTACTTAAAGGCATCTGTCTTGTTGAGGGGTCTCGCATTTGTTGTTCATGGACAGATCGCCTATTTCTAAGTTTATCGCCAGTTTGGCCTATATAATATTGTTTGCATCCATTGCATAATAATACATAAATCACATTTTGTATATCACATGACATTGTAATATATTGTATTATGCCCTGATGAGCTATGCGAAACGCGTTGGCTAAATCAATATATATGTAAAATCCCAGACACGTGTTTTTACTTTTATTATATAATATTCACAATCTGGATTATTACATTTTACTTATATAACTATATATATATATATATATATATATATATATATATATATATAAATACTATCGCGACCGTTGGGCGAAGCCGAAATCCAGTTTTGCAGAGTTAAGTCGACCTCGACCATTATGGCGAAGGCGACTTTATTCTCGTAATTAATTATTAATTATCTGTCGACGATTACGGTTTGAAACTTTGTACGTTGATACAGTTCGACCTAGCAAATATTTAAATACATTTGAAGACGTTTTCAAATGTTAAATGAATTTTTCATGATTTTTTTTTAAATAAATATGTATATGGTTATAAAATCCAGGCTTAGGGCGAAATTTAAAATATGTGGAATTTATTCTCCAAAACTAATAATATATGTTGTGGGTTTGACCCTATAAAGATTGTTTTTCGAACGCCGCCTTTGATAGTGCAGTTTATATAACGTTGGTTAGTTGATTTAGGCTTAAGAAATACATTTCAAAATTTCGACTTGTCCAAAAACACAGAGTTTTCTTTTCTAAACCGGAAACCGCTACGCAGTGAATGTTAGCAATCATAGCACCTTAATGTTGCTTTTGAGTAAAAATTCATGCATTACTGTTCTCAATGGTAAAGTTATTTTATTCAAATTTAAACAATATAAATACGACAACGCCATAATAAAATAACCACAACCGGTTTAGTCTTATTGTTGATCCAATTTCAGATTGATTGCGCGAAAATGATATAATTGGTACTATTTAATACTTTCTAGTGATGATGAGTGTTTCTCCCTTGATTATTTTATGCAATTTCATAATTGTTGTGTTCTGGATTCATTAAAACGAATATGCTGCACTGTCACTTTATTATATGAAGGGCAATATTATGACAGTTTAAGCATCTTCTCTTACATTTGATGTTTTTATTTGTTAAAGAAATAGCATTATGTCGAAATATGAGAACGCATCTTTCTTTTGCCGCCGAAAAAGAATCTCATTATAAACCATATGTAATCGATTTAATGTTCATTCTTATGAGTTTTGGATTATTAGAGTGCTATACTGCCAGGCAGCTTGAGTTTCACCCCCTTACATTTCATAAATAGAAGACAATACAAATATCGACATATCAACAAATAATGAAGTAAAATTACAAAAACCGTTGAACCTGTATTAAGCAGCCATCTATGGGAAGCAGCAGATCTAACCAATTAGTGCAGGTGGCTGCTTAATAGAGGTGCATTTGCACTATATAGGGTCATTTTGGAAATCAAAATTGTGCTTGCTTATGACAAGTGTTTGAAAACAGAGGTGGCTACTAACACAGGTTGTACTGTAGTTATTTCAAACGTAT
Source organism: Dreissena polymorpha (assembly GCF_020536995.1). Taxonomy (NCBI): domain Eukaryota; kingdom Metazoa; phylum Mollusca; class Bivalvia; order Myida; family Dreissenidae; genus Dreissena; species Dreissena polymorpha. Next base: position 75,717,545 of record NC_068367.1, on the reverse strand, counting down.
GAATTTTCAAAGATTAGAACGTCTAAATGTGTAACTGTGTCCTAAATAATGTGTATGGTATCGCCGTATTGTTGTACAAAATGCATAATTTATAGTATTCATAAATAAACATTAAAATTAAGAAAAAATCAAAGCAGGTAATACAAACTATTGCTTTCAATGATCATGTTTTCCACAAATATACACTCTAAGACAATGCACAATTTTACACAAAAATACTGCAACATGCTTAAATTGGCAATAATTTCTAACGCTTTATTAATCTGTAAAGGATTTTAAACACACATGGTAGGCATATATTCAATTCACGAAACTAGTTCCATTATAGTTTGCGCATGTGTTAATTTCCAGCATTAGGTAGAATTTTCTCGAGTATAAAGCATTGAGACAATCAGTTTACCTTGTATAGGTGGTATTTCTAGGTTTTATTGTAAATTATTTTATATAAATAGGATATTGATAATATGATTTATTGTTCATAGTATTAAGTGTTTGTTTTTTCCTTATTAGTAGACTTCTACGCTTCTCTCCGGGATATTCACAAATATGCATTAAACACGTAATCAAACCAGTATTATGTCTAAATGTCTGAACTCGTATTCCAGTCTTCTAATTTCAATCAATGTTATCCAAATGAAAGATCTACAATCACAAAAGTATTCAAATAAAAACATTGTATTTACTGCATGTAAATAGATTTAATTCGGAACTCGCACGCTGTGGGTTTTTCCGATTTCTGAGCGCACGGGAGGTACAAACATTGTCATTAATACAGTAATGACCAGTAACGTCGATATCCGATTTGCTTCCCATTCAGTAGTGGATAATACGTATTTAAACGACAGTAGTGTTTCTTTTAGGAAATGTCAAAATTCAAGTATTTTGTTGTTATATAATATTATTATTATCATTGATAATTACACATAACAAATCTAATAAAATTAAACACGATCGAGATTAGTTCATTTAAAGAAAAAATGATTAAATCATGGTATTTTTATCAACTATAACGAACGTTTGAGCAGAAAAGTGGTGTTGACTATCAGCGATAAGAGAAATTATTGATTCACTCTCTTTTAAAATATGCTAGTCAGCTTTTGTTTGTACCTAACGCGTGTGCTCAAACATCGGAAAAACCCAGACATGAGTGTTCCGAATAACAACTATTGTCAGCACTTCGACTGTTCGGCATTTTTATTAAAACGTGGCAACAAATATGAAAGATGGTGCATATTCAACATTAGAAATATCATATTATTCATTGTTAAAAAAGTTGGGATGTGTGGCTTATTCGTCAACATTTTCTTCAGAAAACGACGGACGTTATTTCCCAAACTCACCGAAATGCGTACAAATGACAAACAAACACAACGCCAAAAATTTATACAAAATAAAATTAAACGGCCACTGTTTCGATAAAACATAGATCTATTTAAGCTTTTGAATTCGTTTTACATGTGCGAAATGTTCATGAGCTATTTTAGTGTTACCGGTATCTTTGTTTTAAAGCGTCATTATGTAGTTTATGCTTATGTCATAGACCATATATCATACATTGTATTTTACGAGAAAAATAAAATGCGTATGATGATCAAAATAAAATGCGTCCGGATAGTTTGAAGTTAATACCCTAGTGACATTGATGCAACAACAACTTCACCAGAACAAAGAAGAAAACAAACATGAGATATAAGCTAAAAGGTATGGTGCTAACTAAAACGGTGTATGAAATGCTCCCTTATGCTGGAATTGTTTACACAATGTCCTTTGAAAACAAATATTGATATAATATGTTAATAATAATAATAGTTTCGTAATGCGAATACATGCTAAAAATATAATTTCAAATGTGTGAGTTTATGCTTTTTAAGAGGACGCATCAAGTCACTGGTTTGACCATCCGTTTCCTCGCCATTTCGTCTGTTCGTCCGTACCTAATCAATTCCAGAAACTATTGAATCCGTTGTATTCAACTATAAAACATCGTGAACTACCAAGAGGAGATGCGGATTAAGTATTATCGTTCCGGGTCAATTTTATCCATCTGACTTATGTACTTTGAATATTTCTGCAATATACATAAACATTCCTCGCCAGTTCTGAGAAACAACTTAACGGTTTTTATGGAACTATAAACAGCCTTAAGTACAATATATGATGCGCATTTCTACATGTAGCTCCGGGGAAATGATTTATGTTTGAGTAATTGCTCTTTAAAGATTTCTACATTTTACATAAATACTTTTTCTTTTCTACATTAATTCAGGTAACTTTATTGTTGAGGCATAAAAAAACAACTCTACAAATGTTACATTTTCCAACCAATTTGTACGTGAAAGGGATCTATTGGTGTATCAGACAACAATATATAATATTGAATGCCTATTCTTTCATTAAAATGGACAACAACAAAAACGCATTAACATATTAGCAAATAGAAAAGATCAAGTTAAAATATGAATTCCAAACGAATGCATACTGATAGATTAACACGTCTGAATGCTCTACTGTGATCAAAATAATTGGTATTGTACCGCCGTATTTTTATGTGAATGCATATAGTACTCATGAATATACATTACATTCAGATAGTGTATATTTACTTCAATGCAGATGTGTCCCACTAATGTACACTCTAATTATTAATGAACAATTCACACACAAATACTGCTAAATGCTTGATAATCTTAAGTTCATAGAAATACCCAAAACGTTGATTGGGCAGTGTGTTGTCATTATTACTCATAATAAGTTATGATAACTGGCATTACGAGAAGACTGATTTGAAGTACAGCTTTATATATAAGAAAGTTGTAATTAATATTTTCAGCATTCAATACAGAATATTTATTTTCATTTATAGTTGTATGAAGTTACGTTTGGTAAAAATGTTAGAAATTACATTTAGCTACATAAGCATTTTGTTTTATGAATTGAAAATTGCAAATTATTCATAATTATTTCCAAACACAACTTTCTAGTTATCAGCATAACAATGTGATGATAGGCTACGTTGGTGTGTATTTTTAAGTTTGTTAGGTCCCCCCCCTCCCACGCGTAAAAAAGTTGTTTGTTTCAACTAATATTGCCAAAAAGGAGGATATGTACGTCGGCCTAACGTTTTAATTTGACAATTGTTTTACACTATATTTTATACTATACACACGCTATTTTGAAACGTCAAAAAAATTGTTAAGGGTCGGTTGCAAAAAATAGGGACGGTCGGATCAGTGGAAACAAACAACTTGATAAAGCTTTTGTGCGGACCAAGCTCAAGTCCCAGCTCTCCTATCTATTCAGTGTACACTCATGAAAGTTGGGCTAACGTTTGAAAGATTTTCAGCAACTTTAAATGAAAGATATTTTGATGTCGTCTTGTGCTGTGGGAGCGGTGCGGGGTACCCGGAGGAAACCCCCCCCCCTTGTTCGGTTTGATGACCACAAACAAAGCTCAAATGCACCAGGAGCAGGAATCAAATCCGGGTCGCCTAAGTGATAAGCGAGTGTGCAAACGAGCGTTCCGATAAAACGATAAAGATTAATACATTTTACCCGACGGCATGTTCCGGTTTTCCACGAAGAACGCGATAACGTCCGACGAATTTTCTTTTATGTTTGACACAAGTGAGTGCATACTTATAAATGTTTCATTTAATGGTTGGTTGATTGATATATCGATTGGTTTATAATTACAAATCAAATGCAGCTACTGAAGATGTAGACTTCTTTTCATTTTTTACGCAAATCTCCACATCGCTGTTTGACAGGAAATAAACTAATGGTGCACTGTTACTTAAAATAAAATTTAGCATAAAAACAAAACATGCGTATCATAATTTCGTTCTCGATTGGTGATAATTTATAGCAATAAAGTGGAAGGCTACTCAAAAGTATGAGTTTAAATGCCCACATCTTCAAAAGAAACACAAACAAAATGTGCCGATTTCAGTTTACATAACTGGAAATAAGCAACAATTTGTAAGACAGAAGAGTGCGACGGTTATGTCGTCAGTGTTTGAATGGCATTTGTTCAAATGAGTCATATAATTATCGTATTATGTATGTTCATCCTTTTGAAGAAATTTGTTCAAGGACCCATTGGCTTTAGTGGAAACCGAGAAAAAACAAAGTGACATTAACAGCTACTCATAAAGCTATTTCAAGAAAAATGTTTCACCACTTAAGAAGTCCAATTCATTGTTCTTAATACTGAGCGAATTGTACATTCTTTCCTCAAAATCCATTCGATGTTGATATAAATAATTACACTAGGCTTGTTATTGTTGTACTATTGCTCTAAAATAATACCATTAGCGCCATTTTGATAGATTCGCACATTTCCAAATACTGTAAGTAATTTATTTAAAGCGACAAAATACTTTACGCAAGGCTACAGACCACAGTTACTTTTTGGAAAAGTTTTAGTACATGCATTTAACATGGTGTTGGTCTATCTTTATTTTAACGGCTTCAATTTCTAACATTAAGGTTTATTCCTCTTTTCGACTGAATACTAGGTAACATCCCAAAAGCGCTTGTAAGTACATGTAATTGAATAATTGAAAAGGAGCTCCAAAATATAATTAGAGCTAGAAAAAGATGTTCAATAAATATCAACTGTTTATGCTGAGAGGAATTTCATATGATTCAAAAACAATCAGCACAATTATATGCATTTACAATAAGTAACCTGATCATCGGATAGATTTTGCGTTGAGATGCTGCTACGTTTGTTGAGCTGTAGTTAATATAATGATTGTAATCAGTATACGTATATATTATTCATTCGAGCATAGGCATAGGAAAATAAGCTCATACGTCGACCTTATACTGGTTTTCAAACAGAACTTCAAAGTAAGATTTTGACGACAATTAAACTGCTAACAGGGTTGAAAAATAATGAAAAATAAAGCGCAGTATTAAGTACGATTTTTATTGAAAGTACTAAACATAAATGTAAAAAGACTTCAGATGGTCTCAAGGTTTATACCCTTGTACAAATGCACCATTCCATAAAAACGTACGAAAAATAGAAATGCTCTTGAGACATCTGCTCCCTAATGCTAGAAATGCATACAAATAGAAACTGTTCTTTCAATATAAATAAGTAATACTCCAGCTGCCCAAGATGTGTCGCTCTCTCAACAATTAACATGCTTAGTCCTTTGTACATGGCAAATGACCAACTGCCAAAACAGCACGGCATACTACGTAAGAACACACAAAAAATGCAAACGTCATTGAATAAAGCAGGGATCAATGCCTTGGAAAGGTAAACGATAAGCATTGTGGTTTAAACAAGTTTGTGGGTACTGGAAACTCACACTTTGCACAGCGATCTTCAAACAACATATTAGTGTAAATAGAAATTTACCTCGTATGATCGTTAATAAAAATAAAAGGAAACAATGGAGAACGCATGTGTTCAATCGAATTACGATTCAATTAATCAATGTTCAGAAATAACCAGAGCAACAATTACATTGTAACAACTTTCTGAGACACATTGCAATGTAAGAATGAACAAATATCAGTTAATCTAAGCAACAATATTACGAATCCATAGGCGCTTAACTTGTCTGTATACTCACTGTCGTTTTGGAGATTACACTGCAGAGATTGTTCAAGTGAACGGATATTTTGTCAACGATAGCCGTAAAACTAATAAGCCACAAACTATAAAACGACCATATCATGTCTGTTTTAATAAATTTGAGAACACAATAGCGTAAAAACAGAATAATTTAATACCGGTATTTGTGTAGTAAAGGCAATTGGTTTGATTCTCAAACAATTTAAAACCATTTAAGTGCATTTTATGCAGGGCTAAAATAGATTTTGTGGAGCGTAATCGATTGTTCAATACACATGTTTGTTTTTTAATTGTTTTAAAAACTTAATTGTTCGTGATTTCATTGAATATTTTTTGGTTGATATCAGTCATTGATGACCAAAAACGGCTTCGCTTCTACAGTCCTATATTCATTCCATTATCGTTATTTTTTATATAGGTATCATATAAAGTTCAGATGCAACTCGTTACGAAAACAGGCTTCCATTGGACAGCAACAGTTTCCAATGATTAGTGAATACACATAGGACTGCCAGGTCGTCTAGAGCATTACCAGTGACAGAACACACTTAACACAATCCAGTATGCATATATAACTTTTCAAACCAAGTTGTCTCAGACAGTTTCAAATAAAAAAAAGATGTGTCCATAGGACACGAATACCGCGCTGATGAACGCTTATCACAAAATTGGGTAATACTTTCCAAGTAACGCTACAGACAGAATCCAAGTATTAAAACTTACAAAGGACAATTACACAGTGTGCAATGTAGTGTTATTGTTCTGTTATACAGCACTTTTTGTTCAATGTTTTCCTTCAGCCTATGGAGTAACAAGTTAATATCACTTAAAACTTCAAGTTATGCTACAGACAAAAGGCAAGCAAAGCATTAAAACTTGGTTCCTTTGCACTGCACTTCTTCTCAAGGATATTTTTTGCATATGAAGTTTCAAGTCTATATCACTTATAGTTTTCAAGCAATGTTCATGACAAAAAAGAATAACATTTACAAAGGGCAATTACTAAAAAATATGCAAGAAATGGCAATGGTTATTTTGCACTGCAATCCTCCTCAATGATATATTTAAGCCTATGAAGCTTCTATTCAATATCACTTATATCCTTCACCGCGGACGGACGGACAGAAGTGACTCTTATAACCCTTCACCCATTCTAATTTTCAAGTCTATATCACGAACAGTTTTCAATTAATCATGAAAACCCAAGTATACAATTAAAAAGGGCAATAACTAGAAAAGATTAATTGTTCTTTTGCACTGCACCTCTCAATTATGTCTTTCAGCATATGAAGTTTTAATTCAATATCACTATAAGCTTTCACCACGAACGAACGAACGGGCAGACGGACGGACGGACACAAAGGGGTGAATCTTAATGCCATTCACCTATTCCAAGTTTCAGGTCTATATCACGTTTAGCTTTAAAGGCGATATTATTATAGCGACATTTGAACACAGTCGCTTCGTTTGTCACCCAAAATGTCGTGTTTCGATTCGTGTGTCGTGTGTCGCGGTGTAAAATTAGACCGCGACACACGACATTCGAATAAAAAGGGCGACATTTGAATAATAAAATGTCGCGTGTCGCTTCGTGTGTCGCCCAAAATATCGTGTGTCGCTTCGTGTTTCGTCCTTTGACAATAACGACCCACGAAGCGACGCACTATATTTTGGGCGACACAGGAAGCGACGCGCGACATTTACCACGATATATCGCCTTTTGGGCTACCTACAAAAGGGCGACATTTGAATAATAAAATGTCGTGTTTCGATTAGTGTGTCGCGCAGATTGTCATTTGTATGGTGATGTAGGGACCTATACAAACTGCTTGACATATTGAATATTTCTGCTGAAAAACAATTCATGTTCTTGTTTTATTTGTCTAGCAAATAAAAGTAGTGTATGGTAAAGCTCGTAAGTGGTGTGCCTTTAAAACTTTAGGTCTTACTCTTTAACGAATTATGTTATTTTCTCTTGAGAAACACTTAAGGAAAAACATTACAATAGAGCTATATCCATTCACATATAAATATACAACTGATATGGATCGATTTATTAGTTCTTGTACTACGAATTGACTGAGGATGTTAGGTTTTTGGTATTTGTCTGTGTGATTTTAAATATGTTTAAATAGTAAACTATATATATATATATATATGATAGAGTTAATGCTAAGTTAGCTTCATTTACAAACTTCCATTAAAACTGTATGCCCGGACATGCGCACAGTATATGCAATGACATATTTACATGTACGTCACCGAAGCTGTTTACATGTATATACAGCATTATCGTGTTACATAGAATTCTAACAAATGAAACACGATTGCGATTAGTTCATCTAAAGAAAAATGATTATTCGTGGTATTTGTATAAACTTTAACAAACATTTGAGGAGAAAAAGAGTGGTATGTAATATTTAAAAAAAAAGAAATTGTTGATTCACTCTCGTTTAAAATATGCGAGCCAGCTTTTGTTTGTACCTACCGCGCGTGCTAAAATATCGGAAATACCCAGACCGGATATTTCCGAAAAACAACTATTACAACCGTTTGCCGTTGTAGTCATTCACAACACAGAGGTATTACTCGCTGACCCGCACGTGCATGCGTAATTGAAACAGTTATACCGGTCAGTGATGCAGAATTAAAACAAATACGGTGAGAAGCGCAAACTGGCAAAATACTTTAAGGCCGTAAAAAGTCATTTTAGATTTAAAATGAACGAATTATCATTCAAAAATGGTAGTATCTTCAAAGTGCGTTTGCTAGTCACCCGACAAGCTGATCAGGGAGGTAAAAGACACCCCTTTGGCTGCAAGAAAAAAAGAACTCTGCGCTCTACATAGTATGTTTTGGCAAAAATGTCAGACTAAATAACAAAATATGCACTTGCATGTCCTATGTGCGATAAATACCGACCGAATGCGAAAGAACATCTACTACCGCATGCAATTCCTTAACGTCCATGGCGAAATGTGCCATTTAATTTGTTTGCATTGAACAACAAGTTGTCGTTGCTTGCAGTCGCCATTTATAGATCAATTCGTATGAGTGCACTTCAAGCATAAGTGTTATTCACAAACTCAACGTACACTTAAGGTAACGCATCCGTAATGATTTCCCGCGATTTCTTCAAAGATCGAAGAGTCTTATTGCCTGTTTACTTATGGATATCTAATATCAACAGGTTGTGTGACGTTCGTGGCCGAGAGGTTAAGGCGATAGACTAGAAATAATTTGGGATCTTCCCGCGCAGGGTCGAATCCTGCCGACAACGCATACTTTTGCGACGCGTTTTATTTCTTTTCTAACGTAATTTGATTTAATAAAGCATAAAAGCTATGTTTATTGTTAAATATGTCGCAATTGTTATCATTTGTTTAATGTAATTTTTAAAATTACATAACGTTATGGCTAAATTGGGTGATTAACAGCTGAAAATACGAATCATGCATGTTGCATTTTTATTTTTATTTCAAAAAGTAAACTGTAAATCTGTATATTTCTTGGTATGTTTGCTGTATATACTGTATCTATAAAAACTCACTTCAAAATATTACATAAATGACACTATTTTAAATTTTATGACACTTTGTTTTTAACCAACTCAATTTCTACTTTGCTGAAACCACTTACATTTCATGGCGCTCTGCCATAGATACCATGTTATAAAAAATGTTTGTAAAAGAATATAAAGAAGTGAACCTGCAGCTGCTGGAGCAGTATTGCATTCTCATTATATACAATTAGTTGGTCCTTTATTTAAGGCAAGTGACCAATTGCCTTAACAGTACAAATCAGCACGATACAAAACAACATAAACACATATAAGAATAAAGCTGGGGTCACCGCCTTGGAACGGTCAATGCAAAGCATTGGGGGTTTAAACCGGTTTTAGAGCGCTCAACCTAACACTTGGCCCAGCAATATTCATGATACTTATAAGTGTAAATAAAATTAAACATCATAGCATTGTAGCTCAAATTAAATAATAATAAAAGGGAATTAAAACACATTTAATTTAATTACCATTTTATTACTCAATGGTAGGAAAGAGACCAGAGCAACAGAGTTACAATTTTTTGAGGAACGATGAAATGAAACTACGAACTAGTGTCAACTACGTCCCTTCTTTTTAAAAAAAGATTTAAGAATATAGCATCATAAAGTTAATATTTCAGATCATCATCGCGCAAATACAGGAATAAGCAGCAATAATGGGTGTCAAAGATCCATATTACATAGCTTGGTTGTTTATGTGACTTCAAAAAAATTGAAAATAAATCAAACACGAAACACCAGAGAGAAAATATTAATACAATTTAACGCTTTAAACCCGATGACCTATGCATGTAGACTTAAACAGTGAAAGTATGTCGTATGAAGCAATATAGAAGCGATGAAGTAAAAAAATTCAATGTAGCCAAGAACAGTGAAAGAGTATCGTATGACGCAATTGAGAAGCGATGACACGATGATGTGAAAAAAATCTAGGGGCAGTACTGTAAAATAAAAAATAAAAATATTAAAGGGGCGGTACTGTACAATCGCAATACCAATAAAACCAGCTTAGGTGATTGAATATTTAAGAATCAAACATATAAAATGGTAATTCCATTAATAATTCCAAAATTTTAAGAGAAGAAATATATAGTGAATCAAAACCCAACAAGCATGTGTTTAAAAGTACGTTCACATCACATCCGTTTGATAAAAATGAGTTAATTAAATTGAAAAGTTTAATATAAACATTTTCTTAAAGATATTTTAATTTGCGAACATCAAAACATCTCCATAAAATGATGGGTGGGAAATTCAATTAGTTAGATGCCATTTTAAAGAAACATTATAGTTTGATATTAAATCATCATACGTTGAGTAAATTTTAGCGAATTTACTTCGTAGGTTACTCCGTAGAATACTTATTTTATCTTGTTTAAACTTTAAACACCTTTACTGCATCTTTGCACGCCTACTGCATACCCATATTTGGAAATCTAGATGAATTATGGAACGTTCATATACCCCAGCGGTTCAAATAAACAGGACAAAAGCCGAGCGTGGGGTGGTTTTGAAAAAAATCAGTATATTTTTTAAAGCATGCAAAGCCTACCTACACATTTGCATGTAGTTCAGTGAAATGATGCTGATTAAGAAAATTATACATTATATTATATTTGGAAAGGTTCCCAATACGCGTGCGCTACCTTAAGCAGAGTAGATTCTCCTAAACCTTTTACATCTGATAAAGGTCCAAAGTTCTCATTAAGAGAGTTTGTCTGATTTTGCAAAACAGTGAAATACTTGTCTTGGCTGGGCTGGTCAAGGCACGGCAGTTAGATAAGAACAAAGCATATCACGGCATGCTGGGCGAGATTAGCAGGTAAGGGAAAGCTTGGGACAGACAACGACATGGAAGGTCACGCAAGGGAAGGGAAAAAATATGTTGGACAGGCTTTGTCGGAACAGACAGGACAGGGCCTGGGATACCTTAATATTCGAATTCCCAATACCTAGCTTGGTATTATTACTTGGATCGATATTCATTTAAGTTCGAATACCCAATACAATGGAAGAAACTTCCCGTTCGGGAAACTAGGGGAATCCCAATATTGGTTTCCTGATCGGGAAACTCATAGACAAAATTTGCATTTTTATTCCCGATCGGAAAATAAAACAGCAATTTTATGGTGGGTTCAGAAAATGGGCTAAGGGAAACTTTAAGATACAAAAAAATCTGTTTTTAACAACGCCTTTCTGTAGAGGAAATACATGTGTAATTTTTTACCGTGAACATTTTGTTTAAGTCCATGGTTTTCTTTCAATAAAGTTGCGAACTTTGTATGATCTACGTAAAAATGTTAATGTCAGTGGTTTCCCGAATTAGAAACCAAATTTCCTGATCGGGAAACTATCAGAATTGACTGAATTGCTGTTCATGCTTGTGGACTTTATCTAGCACTGACAATTGCTCTTTTCTACGAAAGCCTATAAAAACCACTCAAACTTTAAATAAAAGAGTGCAAACATGTATTAACGCAAAAAAGGCGTTTCTATGCAAATAAACACGTAATATCGAAACAAACGCATTATAACGTTAATAAACGTGTAATAACGCGAAATAAAGGCATACTAGTTCGAAATAAATGCGTACAAAATCTACAAAAGGCGTAATAACGCAAACTTAAAGGCGTACAAACGCTAAAAATGTCGTAATAACGCCAAACTTAAAGGCGTGCATACGCTAAAAAGGGCGTAACAAGGTAAAGAAAAAGGCGTACAAACGCTTAAAAAGGCATAACGTCAACCTAAAAGGCGTACAAACGCTAAAAAGGCATAATAACGCAAACTAAAAGCGTACAAACGCTTAAAAGGGCGTAATAACGCCAAACTGAAAGGCGTACAAATGCTAAAAAGGCGTAATAACGCAAACTAAAAGCGTATAAACGCTCAAAAAGGCGTAATGAGGCCAATATCAAAGGCGTTCAAACGCTTTAAAAAGGCATAATAACGCCTTGTGCACTATATAAAGTGATTGCTTCTTTGAAGACGTTAATTCAAATCAAAGCGTTATGAGTACATTTGAGTTTATTGAATTTGTAAAGACAATTTCAGTCTTTCTGGAAATCGTCCCTGAAAGTCAGCATAGGCAACCGACATTTGTACAGATTCAACTTATTGTCATCCCCTATGAATGGATTGGTTTTATACGGAATACTCGATAGTGCGACGATGCTGTTATTGTAACCATCCACACCGGAAGGCGACAGTACGATGGCGATAACACGTCATAATGATGTTGATAACGCGACAGTTCGATTATGAAAACGCAATATCACGAAATTTCGCGTTTTCGTTATCAAGGTACTATCATCGTGATTGCGCGTTTGCATCGTACTAATATCGAGTATTGCGTTTAAGATCAACCCGTTCATAGGCAATATCCATATCAGGATTGCGTACATTTGCCCGTTTGCAATTAGTAAGACAGCTTGATTTCAATTTTCAATCTTAAGCATCATGGCTAGATTGTTTTCATTTATAAACCGAAATGAAATATACAAGTTTATTTGTATGTGATGAATGCAAATTACAACTGAAAAAAACGAAAATTACATCTTTGTCATCAATTTTATTATTTAGAAACGTACAGTTTAAACATAAATTTGTGAAATCAAGATATACGCAAAATATCTTTTTTCAAATGTATTTCTTGTTCAACATAACCAGAGATGACACATTTTCAGTTAAAATACAGTTTTAACTTGTGTCACTCGTAGTACGATACGTAATGCTGCTTGAGCGATGAAACTGTATAAACATATATTAACCAGCATGTGCACTTGCGCATCCGGATATTTTGGATCATGTTTACGTATGCACAGTTATGGCCCATATTTAGCAAAAAAGGACTGTAAAACTGTGTAACACGTAAATCTATAGTAGTTTTGCTAGATGATTGATACTTAACAAACACATTTTCAGCATGTAAATGTAGGCACTTTAGTATCTTGATGCATTTAACATGTAAACATATTTAAGGACCCTTTTTGCAAAACGACAACAACAACCCAAAAGCATTAAAGTCTTTTTTCGCGTATAAAACAAAAACTGTGTAACTGCTAGCTCGATTATGCGTGTCTTATATTAATATTAATCACCACGTGTTTTCCGTATTCAATTAGTGTTCAATGCTCCTGCTGCATAAATTGTCGCAAGTCATCTACGTTAAACGCGATGTAAAAGAGCTACGCCCAATTAAAGAAACACTATTTATATTTCTAAATCACTCATCCAGGAACATAGCTATTATATGACATATATTTATACATTGCAAAGGTATCATAATTATTGTTAAAAACATTTGAATTTATTAACAGTGGGCAAAAAAGAAAGATACGTCACAGAAAATAAAGTGTTTTTACACGTCAAAATATTTAGTCACACATATCGTTGTAGACGATTTAATCCTAATAGAATTAGCTGTCGTAAACATACACTTGGAAACTCTTCTAACGCAACACTTTGCAAACATGAATATCTCAGTCATTAGTAAAAAATATGATTTAAACGTGTACATGTGATCATTTGACTTCATTTAACGTACTGTCGCCTTGCTATGTGGATGGTTCCACTAACAGCATCGTCGTACTTTTAAGCAATAGGCATAAAATCAACCCATTCATAGGGGTTTGTACTACCAGGATTCCGTACACATGTCTGTTGCCTATTCTGGCTTATAGAGACGATTTCTAGACAGACATAACTTGTCTTTACCAAAACAATAAATTCAACTGTATCCATAACGTTTTGGTTTGATTTAATGTCTTCAAAGATGCCATCACTTTATATTGTACAAAAGGCTTTATTACAACTTTTTAAAGCGTTTGTACGCTTTTGAAATTGGCGTTATAACGCCTTTTTAAGCGTTTGTACGCCTTGAAGTTTGCGTTATTACGCCTTTTTTATCATGTGTTCGCCTTTTAGTTTGGCGTTATAGCACCAGTTTTAGCGTTCTAGCGTTATTACGCCTTTTAAGCGTTTGTACGCCTTTCAGTTTGGCGTTATTACGCCTTTTTGCGTTATTACGCGTTTATTAGCATTATATTGCATTTCTTTGCGTTATTACGTGCTTGTTATCGTAGTTACGCCTTTATTTGCGTTAATACGTGTTTGTTATCGTAGTTACGCCTTTATTAGCGTTAATACGACTTCGAACTATTTTTATGTCCCCGACCACTATATTGGGGGACATATTGTTTTTGCCCTGTCTGTTGGTTTGTTGCTTTTTTGTTTGTGTGTGTGTTTCTTTGTTTGCGTCAAACTTTAACATTTGCCATAACTTTTGCAATATTGAAGATATTTACGCAACTTCATATATGGCATGCATGTGTATCTCATGGAGCTGCACATTTTCAGTGCTGAAAGGTCAAGGTCAATGTCATCATTCAAGGTCAAAGGTCATATATATGGGTCAAAATCGCTCATTTAATGTACACTTTTGCAATATTGAAGATAGCAACTTGATATTTGGCATGCATGTGTATCTCATGGAGCTGCACATTTTGAGAAGTGAAAGGTCAAGGTCAAGGTCATCCTTCAAGGTCAAATACTAAATATATGGGGACATAGTGTTTCACAAACATATCGTGTTTTTTTAAATAATTTTTAGTGGTACTAATGGACTTTCGTTCTTTTCTGATGTTAGTTGTTTGGACAATTTTCTGAGTAGGCTAAATTTTCCAGTATGTATGCATAGAGATGGTGTCACATTGTTAAGGAAATTGGCCGCCTTCAACTTTTGATGCCATGTTTGTGTTTATGTCTAGAAATTATGCATGTATACATTGACTGGATACATATGTACTTTTTCCTGATTAGGAAACTATTTTTCCCAATCAGGAAACCACTGAAACTGTCAATTCCGATAGTTTCCCGATAGGGAAATTTGGTTTTCTAATTCCGGAAACCACTGATTTTACCATGTTTACGTAGATTATACAAATTTTGGAACTATATTGAAAAAAAACCAGGGCCTTAAAAACAATTTGCACGGTAAAAAATTAGATATGTAAGTCCTCTACAGAAAGAAAGTGTTGATTTTTTGTATATTAAAGTTTACCCCAAGCCCATTTTCTGAACCCACAATAAAATTGCTTTTTTATGTCCCGATCGAGAATAAAAATGCAAAGTTTGTCCATGAGTTTCCCGAACAGGAAACCAATATGGGGATTCCCCTAATTTCCCCGAACAGGAAGTTTCTTCCACTTCAATACCCAGCTGGGTATACGACCTTGGCTCAATATTTGCAATAGTTTGAATACCCAATACCCAGCATGGTATCCGAACTTAGCTTGATATTTGCTCAAGTTCGAATGTCCGATAGCAAGCTATGTATTCGTCTATGGCCTGATATGTGCTTAAGTTCAAATGTCCAATTTACAGATGATTATTCGACCTTGGCATGATATTCGTTCAAGTTCGAATTTGGCTCGGTATTCGCTAAAATTCAAATACCCAATATGCAATCGTGTATTCAATGTTCGCTATATATTTGATTAATATAAGTTCTGGATTCAGAATAACCAGACCCGATAAAATGAAACCAGATCAAGTATAAAGTACATATCTTGCTTTATCAAAAAGCTTTAGAGATAGTTAAATTGAGTTTATCATTCAGATTATCGTCAGAAGCAGGAATAAGGTTGTAAGAGGAGGGAATTATGTACAAAGCTTGGTTGTCTATGCCCATCTATAGCCCCACACAAAAGTAAAGTTAATTTGTTTAAATTGGATAAAAATCAAAAAGCCAATTACAATTAAAATATTATAGCTAAAAACAAGATTCATAATGCGAAAAGAAGTTTAATCAGAAATAATCAAACGATATGATCTACATACGTAAGTAAGAGTAAACATTATTCGACTTTGACGTATACGACACCGCGCTCCTCTTGACATCTGATGCCTTCTAATTTGTAAACGATGTGCTCTCTAAAGCAATCTCTTGCACGATGGTAACATAACATTCACCTCTGTGTTCGGCTCGGAAAGAAGTCCGTACAAATAATGTGATTTTAAGTCACATGATCAAAACATTCAAAGTGACACATCAATTAAAATGCGCATTTTAGAATAACTACTTTAAGTGCTGTATTTCAAGAATTTAAATGGACTTAAACGTGTCACGTATTATTTAATATAGGGTGTACACAACAATGCATAAACAGTTGAATCTGTGTTAAGCGACCACATATGGGAGGCAGCAGAACTGACCACTTACAGCAGGTGGCTTCTTAATAGAGGTGCATTTGCACTATAAAGGTCATTTCGGATATTAAAATAATGCCTGCTTATGAAAGGTTTTTGCTTAATAGAGGTGACCGCTAACACAGGTTGGACTTAATGAACTGTAATTAAGTTGCCCACGCTAATTGCTTTTTGATCGTTACCAGATGAGAATATGAGTTCCTCGCTTAGTATCTCGCTTATGACGTAGTAGAAAATAGTCGTATAATGAACATCATATGTCAACATCAATTTTACCGGCGAGAGCGCAATTAAGTAAGTAGCCAGTTCCCGATTTTGCTAGTTTGTCCTGTCTTAGGTAAGATATGTAGCCAGTATTTAGATCTATATAAAGTTGACAGGCGAACTATCGCTTAATGTGGTTTCTACCAGTAAATTCGGTATATATATATAGAGAGAGAGATGGCTTAATTCTGTTAAATGGTTAGTCAGACATACCTGAGAGGAGAGGATTAATTTAAGTACAAGTCACAGGACAAGTCAAACCTCGACCAGACACTGATAAGCTGTCCACTGCTGCTCTCTCATCTGCCATAACCATTTTGAAGCTGATTGTGCTTGCCTGCAGACATCTGCTATTGCCCGTCTCCTTGCTAAGTACTCTGTAGGCCTTCACGACTGAATGCCCTGCGAAGCCCCGACTGTCAACCTCCACTGGGAGGTTTCAATTATCTCATCCATGTCGTTGGCAAGCATCAAGTAGTGGCTGGTAGTTGACCTTCTTTCTCTCGTGTTCTTCCTCCATTCGCTCTTCCCATGGCACTGTCAGTTCTAGATGATATGCTATGATGTGTATTTTCTGGAAACATCCTGGACATTTATTCAAAACTAGAGGGCCTGAAAGACCCAAAGTCGCTCAGCTGAGATACAAAGGAACTGACCTTCTCAATGCAGCCCCAGTTATCATTAGAACAAATCTTCTGACCAGGTTTCATGCAGAGTAAACTATAAACGTAACTTTTAGAGTGCTAACAAGGTTTTACAATAGCATATTAGGATACATTCCTCGATCCCTGGCGGCTATGTTTATCAACAGACAGGAACTGTGATTTAACTGATTCAAGCTAGCATTACAGCAACATTTCTGACCAAGTATTATGAAGAGTTGACAATAAATGTGACTTTACGAGTGTTAACAAGTTTTTACTATAGCCATAAAAGGAAAAATGCTCAGCCCCCCATCTCCTGGCGGTCATGTTTTTCAACCAACCGGAACTATTTTCAAACTCGTCCAAGATATCATTGGGACAAATCTTGTGACAAAGTTTCATTAAGGTCGGACAATGAATGTGGCCTCTAGAGTGTTAACAACGTTTAACTAAAGTAGTATAAAGCCATAGAAAAAAATGCCCGCCCCATTGAGGCCATATTTTTCAAGAAACCGGAACCATTTTCGAACTCATCCAAGAAAGCATTAGAACAAATGTTCTGACCAAGTTTCATAACGATTGGACAATAAATGTAATTTTTAGAGTGTTAACACGTTTTTACTATAGCCATATACGGAAAAAGCCCGCCCCCTGGTGGCCATGTTTTTCAACCAATTCGTCCAAGATATTATTGAGACAGATCTTCTGAGTAAGATTCATGAAAATGGGACAATAAATGTGGCATCTAGAGTGTGAACAAGGTTTTACTATAGCCATATGTAGCCATATAAGGCAAAAGGCCTCGACTCTGGTTGCAATATTTTTCAACAGACCAGAATCATTTTGGAACTCAGTAAAGATGTCATTGAGACGTATGTTCTGCCAAGTTTGATGAAGATCGGACCATACATTTGGCCTCTTTGGTGTAAACATGGTTTAAATAAAGCCATATTAGGAAAAATGCCCCGCCATATGGTTTGCAACTTGAACCATTTTCGAACTCGTTCAAGATATCATTGGGACAAATATTGTGACCAAGTTTCATGAAGACCGGACGATGAATGTGGCTTGAAGAGTTTAAACAAGGTTTTATAATAGCCATATATAGCCATTTAAGGAAAAACACCCCGCTGGTGGCCATGTTTTTCAGCCAACTGGAAGATTCGAACTCGTCCAAGATATCATTGGGACAAATATTGTGACCAAGTTTCATGAAGACCGGACGATGAATGTGGCTTGAAGAGTTTAAACAAGGTTTTATAATAGCCATATATAGCCATTTAAGGAAAAACACCCCGCTTGTGGCCATGTTTTTTCAGCCAACTGGAAGATTCGAACTCGTCCAAGATATCATTGGGACAATATTGTGACCAAGTTTCATGATGATTCGACAATTAATGTGGCCTCTAGAGTGTTAATAAGGTTTCACAATTAGCCATATAACGAAAAATGCTCCGCCCCCTGGGGGGTCCTGTTTTTCAACCAACCGGAATCATTTTCGAACTCGTCCAAAATATCATTTGGACAAATCTTCTGACGAAAGTTCATAAAAATCAGACAATAATGTGGCCTCTATAGTGTTAACAAGTTTTACTATAGAAATATATAGTCATATTAGGAAAAATGGCCCGCCCCTGGCGGCAATGTTTTTCAAGCAACTGTAACCATTTTCGAACTCGTCCAAGATATCGCAGAGACAAATGATCTGACCAAATTTCATTAAGAATATACTATAAATGTGTCCTCTATAGTGTTAACAAGGCAACTGTTGATGCCGCACGACGCACAACGGACAAAAAGCGACCATAAAAGCTCACCATTAGCAGATTGTGCTTAGGGAGCTAAAACCAACACCAACTCCCAATAAAGAGACAAGACATTCTTTCCCCATGTTCAGTAAAGTGTCAACAACAAGCATGAAAAATTCAGTCCTTGAGTAAATCATGAAGAGTTCAAATGTGCAAAAGTGATTATTCGTGACCATTAATTCTACAGAAAAAGTTAAGTTGTTTCATTCCTGCACTGTTCTGCTTGCCCAACCCAGAACGTAATACACCCGCTTTTCAACAAATGGTTTTCCATTTGAAAACCACCTACTGCATTATTTCAGTGAGAAGATATCCAGGAAGTCAGTTGTACCCCTAATAAATTGTTTTGTTTTGCCTATTTGTGTGCGGTTCATGTGCGCACACACATAATCTATTCTTTTTCCACAATCTTATAGCCTAAATTCACAAATGTGATCATTGATAAAAAATAAGGAATTTTAGGCAATTCCATCAATGCTTGTATTGTTGTATGCGTAATAAAATGACATTGTCAAGTGTTTGTTAATAAGATGTAATTAAATACATGAATAGTACGAGTTATTATTTGATTATTGCTTTTAGTTCCTTTTATAATACTGAAATCTTTTCAAACTTTTAGGATTGATTTTAAATAAACAGTGACACCCACTCTCTTTCATGGTTAATATTTTTGTTAATTGTTATTATGATTTTATATATCATGTCATCTTTGTTTGCATTATTATACTGGTGTTTGTTGTGTATTGAGTCTATTGACACCACTAGTGTTATTTTTCTTTAATCTTTTTGCATTTAAATATGGTGTGCCTGTAATGCCATTGATAATGAAAGTGACTACATTTAAGAGCCAGCTAACAGAAAATGTCCTTTTTAAACATACAA